>NC_080391.1:11103535-11154844 GCF_028751815.1 Salvia miltiorrhiza
CACTCATGATCGTATTCTTAAGTTCATCATCACGGGGAATGCATCTTCTCCCCTTAAAATAAGATAGCATTGTCTGATGTTTTTTTTTTTTTTTTTTTTTTTAACTCTTGAGATCTCCTGCTCTTATCCTTTCTCATAAATTGTTCATTGTCTCATCTTTCCTTGTGCTTCAATCACCATTTTCCTCAAACTAGGCATCGTCGCAACAATACTCGCTATCGTCCCTGGTGGTTTTATCATCTCTATCCTCATCTTGTCAAAGTCCTTTATAAGTTCATCCTCTCTCGTGAGAATACATCCTAACTTTGACGAGACCTTTCGGCTCAATGCATCGGCTACTACATTGGCCTTGCCAGGGTGATAGTTAATGTCGCAGTTAACATCCTTTACTAATTCGAGCCATCTCATTTGCCTCATGTTAATATCCTTATGCTTGAAAAAGTATTTCAAAGTTTTGTGGTGCGTGAAAATCTCACATCTAACTCCGTAGAGATTATGTCTCCAAATTTTTTTTTTTTGGGCATGCACAACGGCTGCAAGCTCTAAATCATGCATTGGATAATTTATCTCGTGGGATCTAAGTTGTCGTGATGCATAGACTATAACTCTTCCTTCTTGCATCAAAACACATCCTAGCCCATTCTTTGACGCATCTGTGTAGATGGTATACTCTATATCCATTTCCGGGACTAGCAGCACTGGTGCTGTAGTCAATTTCCTTTAAGCTCTTAAAAACTCTCTTTACACTCCTCTTTCCAATTGTACTTAGCTTCTTTTCTCGGTCTTGCTATCGTGGAAAATCCTTCAATAAACCTCTTCTAGTATCCTGCTAAGCCTAAAAAGTTGCGAATCTCGTTAGGCGTAGTTGGTGATCTCCACTCATGTACAACTTGTACCTTGACGGGGTCAACTTTAATTCTTTCGGATGATACAATATGTCCTAGAAAAGTTACTTCGTTCAACCAAAACTCGCACTTGGTGAATTTGGCAAAAAGCTTCTCAACTCTTAGCGTTTCCAACATCGTTCTCAAATGTTTTGGCGCTCCTGCTCATTCTTCGAATAGATGAGAATATCATCTATGAAAACTACGATAAATTTATCCAGTTATTGATGGAACACTCGATTCATGTGATCCATGAAAACTACTGGTGCCTTCGTCAAACCGAATGGCATAACTATGAACTCATAGTGCTCATACCTCATTTGAAAAGCTGTCTTAGGTGTATCCTCCTGTCAAAATTTGAACTAGTGGTATTATGATCTCAAGTCAACTTTCAAGAAAAACTCGCTCCTCGTAATTGATCAAACAAGTCATCTATCCTCGGCAAAGGATATTTGTTCTTGAGTGTCAATTTATTCAGCTCTCGATAATCTTTGTACCTTCTCAACGTGTCATCCTTCTTTTTGACAAAAAGGACTGGTGCTCCCCACGGGGATACACTAGGTCTAATAAAACCTAACTCGAGCAATTCTTGTAGCTGAATCTTCAGCTCTCGTAGCTCCTTAGGCGCCATTCTATAGGGTGCCTTCGACACTAGTGCTGATCCAGGTTCTAGGTCGATAGTGAACTCCAACTATCTTGTTGGTGGCAATCCTGGTAAGACCTCGGGAAATACATCTCTATATTCCCTTACCACTGCTACATCCTCAAAGTTTTTTACTTGATTCTCCTTCATCATTCAAGTAAACTAGATAAGCTTGTGCTCCTTTCTTCTTTACCAATTTCGACGCCTGAAGTGCCGAAATGATTGGAATTCTTTTCTTTCTATCAATGTCGTGAAAACATGTCTGTTCCTTCCCAGGTGGTTGGAAAGTTATCTGTCTCTTCTTACAATCAATCGGGGCAAAGTTCTCTGCTAACCAGTCCATCCTTAGAATAATGTCTATGTTCCACATAGGCATTAAGTGCAAGGTTCTTGTTTTCATCTTTAGTGATCCTAACTCAAGCTCTAAGTTAAAAATCATGTGAGAAACTGTAGTAGCTCTTCCTACATGAGTGATTACTCTCAACTCGGGACTAGCTTGTTTTGGTTCGAGTTTGAAGGTAACATGCTTCAAACACTTAAAGAATGCGAGGCTCCTGTATTAAACAGGATACTAACTGGTGCATCCAATAACTTGCCCATACTACCTTAAAGTCCTGTCTTAAACCGGCATTTAAAACTCAGACATCTCTTCATCAGTATCCATCTTCTGATGAGCGAACGTGATAGCTCACAGAATTCTCAATTATACTCTACAACCGATTTCTTTCCTTGCATCAAACTTCGATAATCAGCCTCTCGCTGCTTACTGTACTCCTCGGTACATACTTCTCAAGAGTAGTCTTAAATTATTCTCAAGTATAGTTTACCAGTTGCTCAGGTGTTAAAGTCCTCTGACGTGCCTCTCACTAGTCTTATACATCAAAAGAATCTACTAGGATAACTCAAAAGTTGTAAGGGTTCAACCCTAGAATGATATCAAAACAAATTGTTCAAGAGACTCAAATGAATGACCAGAGGGTAGAATGAAGTAACTACCAGGTCGAACAAAAATGACCTAGAGTAAGAACCCATCTGGCTTTTCAACCGAAAGTTGAAACACATGGGTTTATAAACCCAAAACACGTCTACTGAGATTTGGATCATGCGGACTGGCCAGGTCCAACATAATCACTCCCCAGTCACACGGGATATACTATCCCGAACTTGCAAATTCTGTGTCTTCTAAACCCTCAACATACTATACATAACAAAATTTAAGTTCACACCAGCAAGCTAAAAGCTTAAACTCAGGGTCCTATGTTCTAGACTCTTGTTTCGAAAGTTCAATATTTTTCGACTCTCCTCTCATGTTGCGGTGGTGGTGGCGGAGTATTATCCCGCCTATCCTTCACATCACACTCTTGATGACATCTTTGAGGCATTTTTGAAATCACAAAAGGAAATCTCAACTCAACCAACGCTCTAAGCATCCTCAAAACTCAAGTTCAATTTACTAACTCAACTTTAAGGAAACCCTCACGGTCACCTTAACATTCATCTGTAAGGCAATAAGCACTCACGAAATGCTAACAAAAAGACCACTCTGGTCAACCTAATATATCCATCAGTAGAATGCCTCTTTTTAGAGGGCTTACATAAAGGGGTTATTTAAACCCTATAAAAACCATAGTATCTATCGTAATGTCCCTTCTAAATCGACACCATTAATAGTACTATGTCTCGGTCTGGACCTCCTACGGTAATTGCTACCAGTTAACTTATCTAGTTGCTACTTTAGCACACTAGGAACATCCATCTATTTAACATCAGTAGGGTACTAAATTCGCATGCTTATCTATCATCATGTCAAAATCTCAAGTACCAGTATCTCCTAAGTAAGTTATATACATCGCAATGTAATTGCAACTAATCAAAAACGAGGGTACCGCGCATACTCTCAAGATCATCCTTAGCTCTAGCCTACATCGACTTCTCTTCTCATCCTCATCAACTCTAGCCCTCCTTGGCTACTTCTCATCCTCATTATCGTTTATCATTTTATAATCTTTGGTAACTGATACTCAAGGATCGACTCGATATCTACTACACTCTTCTAGAGTCCCTGGTAGAAAACAAGCATCCGGTCAGTAGATCCGCATAGAAAATCTGGGTATCTGTAACAAATCCCATCTCCTGTGGGTCCAATGCTCAAGACGACATGTCCCATCATATTGAGTGGCTTTCTTCCTTGCTCAATCCTACCACTCGATTGGTAGCACGGGGACTAGGTGCACGATGCCATCCAGTCTAGTAACAACCATAAGGCTTTCATCCTTTCATAGTCTATGAACATGTGTTTGAAAATCTGCTAGGGTATCTCTGTACCACATACTGTACGCCTCGTCCTCGTATCCGATCTTTCCTGAGTTCGATCTCACAACAGTCCACTTTCGTGCAGTGCCAACAGTCCTGGCCAACCTATAAGGAGAACTTAAAGGTGACTCTAGGAACTAACTCTACTTGGCTCCAGCAACAGAAATAAACAAAACATAACTTAGCAAAACTCCTATTAAGTAGTACTGTTATCTTAAAACTCAAGCTCAAAACATCTAAATTCTCATCTCGTCCCGTCTTTACTTAGTAGGGAATCTCTCTAAACAATGATATTAGATCCCTTAATCTAAATCATCGTGACTCAGTAAGACAACTCAACAATTCTCTCTCAAAGCCATCTCCAAAGACTATGGCTCATGATACCTCCTCAAGTACCATTCAGGTTGCGTGAGCAAAACTCGCGTTACAAAACATCTCAAACATATCGTACAATATCTCATTGCAGCATGCTAATAACTCATCATTAATCATGCTATTATACTC
The DNA here is from genome assembly GCF_028751815.1 of Salvia miltiorrhiza. Classification (NCBI taxonomy): domain Eukaryota; kingdom Viridiplantae; phylum Streptophyta; class Magnoliopsida; order Lamiales; family Lamiaceae; genus Salvia; species Salvia miltiorrhiza. The sequence goes on from NC_080391.1 coordinate 11,107,880, forward strand.
AAGCTCATAACTCAAACTCATAACTCATAACTCATACCAACAAGTACTTAAAGAAATTGCTAATTCTCTCAAGCTTTAGCTCTAAGTTCTCATTTCATCCTTCTACTTAGTAGAAAATCTCTCTTAACAATGACATTAGATTTCTTCATCTAAATCATCGTGACTTATCACAACTGCTCAAACAATTCTCATCACAAAACATCTCAAATACATCACATCATAACTCATAATTATGCATCCTCAATCATATAACATCATACGATACAAACGCTCTCATGATTCATCATGTAACATCAACATATGCTCTTACAACATAATAACTCATTATTAATCATGTTGTAATCCTCAAACTCAAACTATGCACCTTTAAAGTGTAACATCATAACTCATCATATAACCTCAACATCATGCTCTTCAAAATTTAACGTCAAATAAACTTTGAAATTTTACATACCTCGTTGAGCCTGGTGTGATGGTGCGCTGAGCTCACGGTTGTTAATAACTATTAGTCTAGTGACTCATTCTAGACTAAACTCAAGACTTCTAATTCAGAGCTTAACCTTCGCTCTGATACCACTCTGTCACAGCCCGCCCTAACTAGGGATAGTTAGGCCGAGTGATCCACGACTAGGGATGGGGTTAAAGAAGAAGGGGAAGAAAAGGGGCGTCATTTATAGCCGTAAAACTTACTCATCTTAATAAAACTCGTCATTTTTATTCATTAATACTCAATTGAAAACAGTCTATGAAAGACTGCATAAAAGTTAATTAATATCATTAATCAAGTTATACATCATATGCAACCATTCTCTTAAGACTCAAAGTATGACATAACATACTATAACATCAACAACATCTTGCAGCGGAAAGTAGCTAGACATATGTATGAAGACATATTCTAGACAGGTTAACTATTTATTAACAACCCTAGAGACTCCGCTCATTGCAGCACCATCATCACATCAGCTCAACCTGCACATTTAGAAAACATATGCAGGGCTGAGTACAAAAGCACTCAGTGGGCACGTATGCCTAGGTATAAAAATACATGCTTCAAAACTGTAAATTGTCATGCCATCATAAACAGTACAGCAAGGGAGTTTTTCGCTAAAAAGGCCCAAGCTTACTAAGTTCATTTGTGATTCTTAAAGTTCGTCTGATCAGACTAAGTTCTTTTGTAATCTATCATATCTGAAACTGTGTGCCGGAGAGGTGGCCACCTCTCACGGTCACTTGACCGGCCAACCCGCTAGATGACTCACGGTCACTGGTGTACACTAGCCCTGGCAGGATAGCTATCAACTGCTCAGGACCCGAATTCGATTGCATCATTGGCAAAGCCAAAGCAGATAGATATCATACTAAAATTTAAACATTTTATGGCAAGACAATACTTGAAATAACTTTAACTCAAAGATTTTGTCATGAAATAACTTGCTCAAAGGTAGCATTAAACTCGTTTGATAGATATATAAAACTGAAATTAACAGTTAAATCATCTCATGCATTCATTCGTATAAGAGGCCTACGACAAGCAGGGGATCTCTATATACGTATAGTAAAAGTAATGCCCACCTCGTTGTGTCTCTGTATCAATGAGTAACGTCACTCTCTCCCTCAAGTCGTTACTTCCCAAAAGGACCTTCATCGTTATGAAGAATTGGTGAGAAGTTATAAAAGAAACCTCGATTAATAATCTAATTTCTTTTATGAAACATTAGTATCTCTAATGTTCATCTCTCTTGATTGTTAATCAATATAACAATTATTATCTCTCGTCATTACTCATTAATTATAACATCCTTATGTTATAATTAGCAGCGCTTCAATTAAAAGAAATATTTAACACATCGAAAAGTCCACTTTCTTAGCAGATCTATTCGCTCTCATCTCGTCTAATTAACCAATTAGAAAGTTAAACTTTCCATTAGGCATGTATTTGAGTCACGGGTCAACAAGAATCGACTATGCTCAAATTCTAATTTCACTAAAAATTTCGACATGACCTATTCATATATAATGTCAGCCACGAGATTTCAACGCGTGAATCTCACTACGTGAACTCGTCTCTCGACTCAAAACTTAACATCTTGACATCTTTTCAACGCAAACCAAACAATTCAAAATCATCAAAACTCTTTATCAGTAAACTATCATTTATACTCGACACCAATTGTTCGAGTGTCAGATACCAACATTTATGTGCGTTAATCATAACTCTCACAACTCACACCATTTAGTCATATCGTATCATCCATCAAAACAAATATAATCAAGTTATTTTCTAGAAAGTTTTGCTGTTTTTGTGTCATCTTTAAAAATTCATAACAACCAACTCAATCATCATAAACTCTCATACCAATTGATCTCAAAAACTCCATGAAGTGTAGTTCACTCTAAAAATGGTAGTTAACCAAAAAGGTTAAAGGTTTTTGGAGATATTGCTCTTTTAGTGCAGGCTGTCAAAGATTGACAGTTTCTGCCAATTTTGTTTAGGCCATTAGAAACCAAGGCAAACCTTAATAAAATTCCATCAAATTTAATCAGCCAAAACTAAAGGTATCCTTGAAGATTTGGTTAAAATTTCACAAGAGAAAAAGTTCACATGATCTGCCAAATAAACAATGAAACTCATACACTTTTACTGTTGGAAAAATATGACAGCAGAACAGGGCATTTTTGAAATAATAAACTGCTCTGTTTCAGAGGTCATAAAAATCGAAATCTTATGTTTTTAGAAAAGTATTGAAGTCTAGTTTCGTTTAAAAAAAACGGTGATGCAAAATCCTTCATGGATTAATAGATATAAACGTTTTTGTGAAGTCTACCAACAGTTGACAGATTCTGTCAAGGATTTTTTTCAAAATATCTTTAAAATACCAAACATCATCCAAAAGACATGAAATTTTGCAGCGACGAAATACACATATCATAGATAAACATACTAAAATTTCAGAGCCATCAAGCAATGAAAACTCATCGAAACATAAGCTTGAAACTGCTGTAAAATTTTGACAGAATTCCAGTTTTAATTTCGTTCAACAATTATCATCCATAAATTGTAAATCAATTAGCATGCTCATGTGACATCGTAGAACACATATACGCAATAATATTCATTATGCAACGTCTCAAACTTCACGAATTTAAATAATCATACTCCAAAAATTTATACAATTTTCGTGCTTGGAAAAATACGAATTTAATATATATCGATTCTAGCATACCCCTAAGCACAAATATCAAGTCAAAACGATCAAACAAAAATCGAAAGACAAGCTAATATGTGAAAAACGGGGCTGCCCTCATGGGTTTCATAGCTACGGTTCGTTCCGTTCTTACTCCCTTCATTAAACATGCTCAACATCTACCCAAGAACAACATACTAAAATTTCACGACGATCCGACATCGTTCCAAAATAAAGTCGAGAATCGACGTTTTTCGACGTCGACGAAAATCGAAAAGAAAACCATCAAAACGTAGGTAGAGATCTTACCTACTTAGATACGTGATCGAAAAGATGATCGGCGCTCGTCTCGGTGCTCAAATCGGAGGTCAAAAGCTCCAACTCCTCAACAATGGTGTTATGCGTGAGTTTAGTGTGTGTTTTAGGTGTTGTGTGTGTGAGTTAAAAGTGTTTGGCTGAAACAAACGTGTAATATGTGTGAGTGAGTGAGTTTGGGCGGTTGGGGGGGTGGTTAGGGGTAGGGTAGGTTAGATATTTAGGATATTAACCCGTTAGTCGTTAAATATCTCGTTTCGTCTCGTCTCGTTTTAACGACTAACTACCCATACTCTTCGTTACTCGCCCTCTCAGCTCCTACTCACTTTTATTACACTCGTAATTCTATATAAATATAGAAAATACAAGCTCGTTCTCGAAATTCTGATAAACGAGATTTACACGTTTATCGAGAAATCCCGATTTACTATTCACTCGTCGTCCAAAAATAAAAACTTTCATTATTGGACTCGTATCGAAAAACTAAGAATATTTCTCGACGACGTGCACGTAAGATTTTGAAAGTCGATAAAAAGACGAAATAGCAGTATTTTACTATTCATCGTCAAAAAGTCAAAATTTTCAAAAATGTCTTAACGGACTCAGATCTCACTTCCGAGTTCACCGTTCTCATTCAAATAATTATCTCGAATTATTCGAATACTCAAACTCAATTTCGGATATAAAATCCCACATCATCCTCACATCATCAAAAGAACATCTCAACATCTTTAAAATATAACAACAAAACTTCATATAACTCTTCATCTCTTTACAAAGTAAATCAAACAAGGGATCTAAACCCTAATTACTCAAACTTAAGCAATTAACACGTCATCAAAAGCCCGGGTGTTACAAATTATCACTTTTAGCCCTTTTTTCATAAAAACATAAGTTATATAGCCCCACTTTATAATACATAAGTTAGACAACCCTTTTTAACTTAAAAGACTAGAGTGACCTTTGACTTTTCAATACTTTTATTTCATATTTTATATTCTATTTTTATTTAAACTTTATATATAAATAAAACAATTGAAAATCAACATTTTTGTTTTCAAATTCACGTATGCAACATAGGGCTGGGATCTGGCTTCAAAAACAAAAGAAACTTCACGTCGCCGCCAGCCGCCCAGTCGCCGGTGTCCAGTCATCGTAGGCGTCCACTCTAGTCGCCGTCAGCCGCAGCAACCACGTCACCGTCCAGCAGCAGCAGTCGCGGCAAAGCAACAACCATCAAACGGCTGTCCGCGTCGCCACCAACAGCAGCAATCGCGCCACCGATCGCCGCCGTCCGCGTCTCTCTCTATCTTAGGTCTCTCTCTCTTTCTACGAATTTAGTCGTCAATTCTGCTCTCTCTTTCTCTCTCTCTCCACCAACCCATGAACCACCATTAATGTCCATCTACGAAAATAGAGTTAAATGAAGCTATATCTTTCGTAGGGAACAAATTACTATTCAGATACATACTTGATTGAGTGAAAGTAACATAAATGAAACCACCTTTTACTTAATTTCTTGGAAGAGAGTAGTTGAAGAGAGTTGTTGGAGACATACTCCAAATTCATGCAAAGAAAGAAGAAAGAAAACTATGAAAAAAGCTTTCGTTTTTCCTCAAGAAACCGTTCAAATTTGTATAAAATAGAAACAAATACTCCTTCTTAGTGCACTATTCTCGTAAGAATTTACAAAGGTACGTAAAAAATCTCTTTCTTGATGATATATTGAAATACCTAGGGTTGTCTTCAGTACTCGGTCGTGTACTCGATCAAGTTCTTTTATTCGATAGGAGTCACATGACGAATACATGATTTGTTAATGACAAAAAGGTTCTAGTATTTGATGACATGCAAATACCTTTCCAAAATCATGACCATAAAGTAGTTAAACAAGGTTTATCGTGTACTCGATCGTGTACTTGATCGGATTCTTCATTACTCGATAGAAGCCACGTGACGAATACATGATTTGCTAATAAAAAAGGGTTCTAATATTTCATAAATGAAAGTACCTTCCCAAAAGCATGATTATAAAGTACTTAAACAATGTTTATCGTGATAATATTGAAAAAAATTCGTATTGCTCTTCACTACTCGGTGATGCACACAATCGAGTTTTTGATTACTTGATGACAATTTGTTTAATTTGATTTTATGTTGTGTTATGTTTAATTGTGTTTACTCTATGGTGTCACCAATCATTGGTAGACTGTCACTGCTCGATGGTGTACTCGATCGAGTTCACCACTCGAGTACACGATCGAGTACTCTATCGAGTACACGATCGTGTACTCCATCGAGTAGTTATTAGAAATTGTTTCTCTTGTTTTTTTATTCGTTGATGCTAAATAGTTGTATTTTCTATCTAATTTAATCACATATGTCGTCGTGGCAACGTATTATTATACGACACAGTGGTCGTTGGCATGGAACGGAGTATGTAAATGGAGATACTGTTGCCGTATTCATGGCAGTGGATCAGATCAGTCGTGATCATCTTATGCATCCGATTAGGGATGCTATGTGTCGTTCGTCGAGTGCAGATTTATTGGTGTTTTACTTGACAGGAAACACTGACGGCGAAAGATTGAAGGTTTTTTCGCAGAGTGATACAAATTTATTTTCGCTTACTTTATGAGCAAAAGGAGAATCCAGTGGTTTACGTCACCATTAGAGAGGAATATTCTTTACCCAATGTAAATGTGAACGTGGCAGGTAGCAGCTCGGCGACCCTACATGACACAACGCCACATTCTGAATCATGTGAGACAATGTGATTTTGTGTTGTGTTATGTTTAATTGTGTTTACTCGATGGTGTCACCAATCATGGTGGACTGCCACTACTCGATGGTGTACTCGATCGAGTTCACCACTCAAGTACACAATTGAGTACTCCATCGAGTACACGATCGAGTAATCCATCGAATAGTTACTAGAAACTATTTCTCTTATTTTTTTTATTCGTTGATGCTAAATAGTTGTATTTTCTATCTAATTTAATCACAGATACTCCAGACGAAGAGTCAGATGCTTCAAACGAAGATGAGGAAGCTAATTGTCGTGCTGATTTGCTTTAGAGTATGCAAACTGAAGATAGCGCTTGGATGCGTCAGCCACCATAGAAAAACTTCTCGTCTGACGATCAGGCTAATCGAGAGGATCCTGATGATGTAGAGCGTATACAACTCATTTGGATTATTTCGATTCCAGAATTTGATAGTGTGCCAACACTAGGATGGTAAGAAGTTCTTGCACTAGACATTGGAAGCCTTGTAAATGGTGTTTTATTTCGATCCAAGAATGAGTTGATTGTTGTATTGGGAATCTATCACATGGAAAATCGAGTGGAATATGCCACCCAACGTTCTAGCAAGACACGTTTGGCATTTGTTTGCAAGCATAGCGAAGATTGTTCGTTTAAGATGCGTGCCAAGATGGGTGAATCCATGTGGAGGATTACAAATCTGACGTTGGATCATAGTTGCTATACGGACTTGGATCGAAGGGTAGCTAAACAGGTGACTGCAAAGGTTGCAGCTAGTTATTTTGCTCGTAGATTGGTTGACGAGGGGTGTGTTTTGGGCCGAAGGAGATGATCGATGAGATGCTTCGATTACACGGGATTAAAATGATGTATAACCTTGCTTTGCGAACGCGAAGCTTAGCTATAGACATGACATATGGCGACTTTAAAAAGTCATATCAGAGGATCCCGTCGTATCTGTACTTGTTGAGGGAGCGTAACCCCGGGACTATATATGACTATCAAACGACTCATGAAGATGTGTTCCTCCACATGTTTGTTGCCCTTGGTCAGTGTATTTGTGCATTTAAAAGCTCTCTACGACCGATTATTGTAGTAGATGGGACCTATCTGAAGGGAAGAAACAGAGGCGTATTATTTGTTGTTGTCACGAAGGACGAGAATGAACAAATCTTTCCTCTTGCAATTGGTTTGGTCCGATAGAGAACGATGAATCTTGGACATGGTTTCTCTCTAACCTACGCAGGTGCTACAATCCTCCTGAAGGTCTCATGATTGTGTCCGACCAGCATAAGAGTATCGAAAATGCTATTAGGTCTGTCTATCCAAATGCAGCGCATGGATTGTGTTATCACCACTTGCATAAAAATTTGACACGAATTGGCAATGAAGCATTAATCCACTTCAAGAATGCGGCATATGCTTATCGAGTTGAAGGTTTTGGAAAATTCTTTTCGGAGTTGGAGTTGCAAAGTCATAGTGCTCATACGAGACTTTCCCTTACTGGGGTTGAGAGGTGGGCTAGGTCGAGAAGTCCAGTACCTAGGTATAGTTTCATGACCTCTAATGCTGTCGAGGTCTTGAATTCTCGTCTATTGTGGGCAAGATGTCTTCCAGTATCCTCATTGCTTGAGACTTTTCACTCTATTGTAAAAAAATGGTTTGATGAGAGACGGGCCAACACTATGTCCAGACAATATGAGTTGACAGAGCCAGCTTACAACAAGCTGGCGGTGCAAGTCAAACTCAGTCATCACCTAAGAGTGTATGAAACCACTACACATGTTTATATTGGGAACTTAATGAAATATCATAATCCTAGTTTTGATGATACCAAAATCAATAGGTTTCTTTTGTAATAGACTAGAACTGTTCGAACTCAAGTGTTAGAGTTCTTTTTCTAGTTTAGTTGTTGTTCTGAAGACTGAAGACTGAAGATGCCGACTGATATAACGATTAAGGCATAGTCAAATACTGATAATTGACTTATCAGTCGAAGGATCAGTTTTGACTGATTACTTAATGTGCGCCATGTGGATTCAGCGGACTGATACTAAAGTCAAGTATCAGTTAAACATTCTTCCTCGGACTGAACCTTTAAAATTCAAAGGAAGCCACGCACTCCAGAAGTACAGCCGCATTAAATGCAGAGATCTCAGAATTGTCCTTTCTCTGCAGAGTAGAGGTGGCCACGGTTCGGTTCCCGGTTCGAACCGGAACCGGAACCGCCGGTTTCCGATTCCAAAAACTGGAACCGGAACCGAACCGAAAAATAACCCTCACGGTTTCGGTTCCGAATCGTGAACCAGCGGTTCCGGTTCCGATTCGAACCGTTAGAACCGTCCATTTTTTTTTTTAATGTAATTTTTATTATTTTATGTATTGTTGTGTAAAATTTAATGAAAATTGCTTTAATAAAATAAATGACACAAGAAAATATAAAGTTCATATACATTATTTTCTAAATTGAACTTATAATTCAAAGTTATACCTTACAACTCTTGTAAATAAAATTTACAAATTACAACATTTGAATGCTAAAATAAAATTAAGGCAATTTAGTTTACAACTTTTAATTGGGTAAAAAAAGAAATAAAGGAAATAGAACTTGAGCTTAATTATAACATTTAAGTTATAATTGAGTTGCCTACGTATCCCGAAGGAATCAAAGTCCACGTAGTTCTCTTACCTTCGTCTTACCTTTGGTAACACCGCATAATCATGAAAAATTGTAGTAATATTTTTTATAGATTACCTTTCATCATTAATATAGTAAAGGATTTTCTTACGACAATAATTATTTGATCAAATATTTTCTTTATTTTATTTTAGTAAATAATTTTCTTTATTTTCTTTATTTTTTCGTTAATTTTTTATTTTCACATTTTTTATATTTTTTCTTTTTTTTTCCAATTATTTCATCTTTTCTAAAAAGATTACATTTATTCATATCAATTGTTATTTTTTTCTTACGACAATAATTATTTGACCAAATAACTAAAATTAAAAGGCGGTTCTAGGCACGGTTCCACGGTTCCACGATTCCCGGTTCTAACCGTGGAACCTTCGGTTCACGGTTCCAAGGCGGTTCTGGCATGGTTCCAACCCGGTTCCCGGTTCCGATTCCGGTTTCGGTTCGGAACCGGGAACCGGCGGTTTGAGAAATTGGAACCGTAACCGAACCGACCGAGCACGGTTTCTATTCCGATTCGGAACCGTGATACCGATTCCGGAACCGTCCCGGACGGTCCGATTTTTCGGTTCGATTCCCGGTTCCGGGTTTTTTGGCCACCTCTACTGCAGAGGCCATTCCTTTTGGTGATTACCTTTTCAGAGATGTCCGATCTCCTGCTCTTCAAAGTAGTCGTTCTCACCAAACAAGGAACCTCGAAGATTGAAGCCTCAGTCCAAGTTCAAATTACTCTCTAACGGAAGAAATTTTGAAGACCATCTCTGTCACGACCGGCCTTAATTAGGGATAATTAAGCCGGGAAACCATGACTAGGGAAGGGAGGTTAAGAAGCGGGTTTAGAAAGGGCGCATAAAAAGGATTCTAAAAGAACTTGAATATGCGGGAAATATTCCTTAAAATGAAAAAGGCATCGTTAGAGGCTTGACTAAAACATTATCAGAGTTTACAGCGGAAAGCATAACTGAGATACATGTATGAAGACATATATCCTTTCTGAGCCTACTTTACGTTCGACAAAAACTCCACTCAGCAACACTTCATCGCCCATCACAGCTCAACCTGCACAAACATAAACATACGAAGGGCTAAGTACAAGAGTACTTAGTGGGCAGTTGCCAAAACTAAAGCATAACATAACATCAACAACAAAACACAACATCGCATAAGAGGCATAAGTTTCTTCTTCTTCATCAACAATCATTTTAACAAGCATCGTGTCGTGGAGAAGGCCTTCCCAACGAACACAGGCATCGCGCCGTGAGAGGGGCCTCCCTCAGCGGTCACGGCATCGTACTATTGAGGGAGGCCTCCCCCAATAGACGCTAGTATCGTACCGTCGAGGGTGGTTTCCCCCAACGGACGCTGGAACACTGGCATACTGGCATCGCGTCGCGAGGGAGGCCTCCCTCAGCAGACACGGGCATCGCGCCGTGAGGAAGGCCCACCTCAGCGGACACGGCATCGTACTGTTGAGGGAGGCCTCCCCCAACAGACGCAAGCATCAAACACAGGCATAAACTTATTAGCGTAAAACATTCAAGCGTAAGTAATCGTAACTCACATAAGGCGTAAATAGCATAAACAGCATAGCGTAAGTCATTTAGCGTGAAGTATAATAAAGCTTAACTCATTTTGGCATAATAAAGCATAAGACTTGCATAACTCACTTAGGCAAAGTAAAGCATAAAATTTGCGTAGTTCTTAATAGCATTTTATTTACGTGTAAGAAATTGCCCACCTGATAGCAAGGTTTTGCTAAGGTATTGTGACTGATTGAATAGTTCTTACTCTCGCGCTTGACCTTAATCACGAGAATATAAAATAAGACATTGGCTCGAGGAAAAATTCTCAATTAATGAGAAAGCGTAATTTAACTATGCATGAATCTGGTATGCATGAACTAATCTTCTGAGCGATAGTCGGGAAATTCTACTATGAATCCTCGTTAAAAGATTTAGCTAACTCTCGTTTATCGCGGTCGAATGCAGCTGTAACTCTTCCTTCCCCAATGGAATATTCTAATTGCGAAATAAATCTCGCCTTTGTACTTGTTCGAAATAAAGAACTAACTCGGCTTTACTCAAGATGTGACCTCGTAGAAACTATCGGGCTTTTTGATAGAAACATAATTATTAACGCAACCTCAAATAATTAATAGGCTCAAAAGAGACTAGCCAATTAATTAAATAACCCAGTGGCTTTAATGAAAATAAACAATGATAGCTCGCTTTAAAGTCTGTAATCTAAAACAATAATTAATAAACTGGGCGGCTCATTTACTGAATAAGAATCGGCCCACCCACTGATAAATAATTGGGCTCCATCAAAATAGATACTGCTAGGTTTAACTAAAGAAGTAACTTCAGCCCAAGTGATAATAGTAATTAATGTGGGCTGGAAAGAATTAATCGTAGCCCAAAAGTTAAATAAATCGGCCCAAAACTTTTTAAAGCAATTTAAGCCCAACAGTAAATAAAGGGAATGGCCTAATTTCAACAAAAGACTGGGCCCAATTCAAAAATAGAAGAAAGGCCCAAGCAAATGAAATAAAATCAAGCCCAACTTAAAATATATTGGCTCAACTAACATAAGGAAATAGGCCCAGCAAAAGAAATAATATCAAGCCCAAACTCTCTCTCTTTCTCAAAACTGTCGGTCTCTCTCTCTAACTCAAGGACCGCTCCTCACAAAGCCGATCTCTCTCTCTCTCTCGGCCAAATTCTGGTCGGCTGCGCCTCCTCCGGCCGTTCAGCCGTCATCTGCTCCGGTCAGCTTCGACCGGCGACGCGTCAACCCCGGCGCCGTTCTCTCTCTGTTTTCCATTCCATTCGCGGAATCCAAAACGAGCCCTAATTTCATCTGGTGAGTCGCCGCTGCTGCCACGCCCTTGTCTGGAATCCGGCGAATTAGCCGGCGATGGTCGTACTTATCTCTCCTCTCGTCTCAACCGTGAATGGGAAGCAAAGCCCTAATTCTCCTCTGAAGTTTCAAATCGGGTGTTCTCCCCCAAAGTACGATCGGCTCTTCTTTCTCAACTCCGATCGGCTCCTCTTTCTCCGGCCGACGTCGTGGTTATTCTGATGTAGGCGAGACGACGAGAGTTCGCCGCCTTCCTTCTCTGTTCCGGCAGTTGAGGTTCGGCAGTTGCCTTGGGCAGCTGGCCCTTCCCTCGCTTAAAGCTAATTTACATCTCGCCCCCTTTTCTACTGGTTCTTAGCGCAAATTAGGCGAGGATAAGGTGTATCTCTTCTTGCTTTGCATAAACTCATATGCTCGATTAAAACTCATACTGTCACTTGCTCATGATCGCATAGTTGGGGTGTTTACTAAGTTCAAGATGTTTATTCCTCGTCTATTCTCGTGAAACTACTCATGATCATGCTTGGTATGAATGTGTACTGGAATGGATATTTGAGATTGTGAATTACCTCAAATGTTTGGACTGATTGCTTGCTGTTGGAGGTTGAACGTTTTGTACAATAACTTGAAGTTGCTTGGCTTAGTTACTGTACTGTTTTTAGCTGGGGAAATAACTTGAGAGCTTCGAACTGGAACTGATCCTCTGAACTTTTGGATGAAAAAGAAATGAGAGTGAATATTGCATTTGTTGGGTGCATTAATAGGAAGATGAGCATCGCATACTTGAGTATGCTAGTAAGGTGTGCGGAGGTAGGGTGGCTGGAAGTTGAGGTTTGAGGGAACATTGCAGCCATTGGAGGCGGCTGAGGAGATGGGGTGCAAAGATGGTGGTCGGCTGCTTCTGCAGGGGAAGAGGGAGTGCAGAGTTTGTTCTTACTGCAGCACACATTTCCCTCCCCCTTTTTTGACTTTTCTTTCTCTTTTCTTTCTTACTAACTTTATTGACTTATGTGCTCAACTTGAGCTAGTGGCAGCAAAGTGGGCCACGCGGTGTCTACAACTTTTGTGATAAACGATTTTCCCCAAGCTGGGAACTAACTTGTAATCGTGAACTGTAATAAAATACTGGCTTCGATTTTCTAATTATCGCATTTCTGTATCTGCTTGATATCTTTTTCCTTGCCTGCTAACTTGATAAACTGTAATTAGGGATGGCAATGGATCCTGGACCCGGTCCAGATCCGTGGATCCAGATCCGATTTTACGGATCTGGATCTCAATTTTTTGGATCCACGGATCTGGATCCGGATCTGGATCTCATTTTCTAAAACGGATCTGGATCTGGATCTGAAAATTTGAGATCCGGATCCAACCCAGATCCGACCCGTGGACCCGATTTTATTTAAAATATATTATTTATTTTTTATATTTATTTTATTATTAATATTAGATATATTAAAAATTAAAAATAATAGAAAAATTAGATTAACTTTGAAAACCCTAGTTTCCAATTCTAATTTTCCCCTCAAACATCTCTCGGTTCCTACTTCCTCTCCCGCCGCCTCCTCTCTCCTCAGCCACTCCCATCTCCATCTCGGCCTCTCCAGCCCACCGCCCGCCGCCTCACTCCGGTCTCCCCCTCCAGTCGCCCGCCCGCCGCCGGCGAAGGCGGGGACAGCAGCAGCTGCAGCACGCGGTCTCCCTTTCCAGTTCGTGCGACTCTCCGATCTCCCTCTCCAGCCCGCCGCCTCACTCCCCAGCCACTCCCATCTCCCTCTCGGCCTCTCCAGCCCGCCGCCCGCCGCCTCACTCCGGTCTCCCTCTCCCGCACGCCCCGCCCCTCTGAAGTTCTCCCGCTCGCCGCCCCTCTAGCGACACGCCCCGCCTCACTCCCTTCTTCGGCCGTCAACATCATCATCTCCGTCTGTCTGTACACGTTGTTGACCTTCAGAACTCGAGGAATTTGATACCTTACTGTGCGCGGCATGTTGATCTGATGTTGCTTCAATTTGCTCGTCATCTGAAGAGTTTGAAGAGTCGTTGTGTCTAGAAGCTTCTTCAATCTCACGTTTTCTAAGAGATACTGGTAAGCCGTTGAGAATTCTGTCTTGAATTGGTAGAATTGATCTTTCTGTCCCAAATCAATATTTAACATATCTTTCGTATCTCTTATTGATAAAGTTGCATAAATTTATTAATATATTTTCATGAATATAGAAATTAAAATACTAGTAATATTTGAAACTTTCATTTATTTTTCAAGAAAACGACATATTTGCTGCTCCTTTCAAAATGGATAAAAAATAATTTGAAGGTCACAAAGTCCAAAGTAAAATATACGATCATTTTTCAGATGAAGTACAAATTCCATCAGACTGAACATTATCCGGCATTGCACAATCATTTTTTGCCAGCCGATTACAAGCTTCGCTTGGTACAACAGCTTCATCAACAATTTCTTCGTCTCTTGGAACTTCATCTGCTGCCCTGAATTTAATTTAAAACAGTAGATCCATGGATCTGGACCCGTGGACCCGCGGATCTGACGGATCTGGATCTGGATCCAAAATTTTCAGATCCACGGATCTGGATCCGGATCTGGACCTAGTATATGGAAACGGATCTGGATCTGGTATTGGCCAGACCCGGTCCAGATCCGGCCCGTTGCCATCCCTAACTGTAATATAACTTAAATTAAATCCGTAGATTTAATCTGCTTTGCAGTCGGAATAAATCCTCGACTTCTAGTAGCACTAATAAAATATAACTGCTTCTGTTTCTTGATTAATAAATAACTTGACTTCGCTAAGTCAGTTATAACTTGGAAATAATAATTATTGAATAGCTCAATAATCCTCATCGCGTTTTTCTCATGCATACAAAAGCATAAAGCTAAAATAATACTCCATCTCTGATTAAAAAAAATCAGGATCATAAACTGGATTCATATATAACTGGTAACTGGGTTTCATTTACTGAGAGATGCGATATTAATTATCGCGATACCATAATTAAACAAAATAAAAAGAGCGGGTCACTACAATCTCCGCCAACGGATCTATTCAAGACGTCTCCTATAAATAGCGCTCGATGATCACTTCAATCTTCACCGATTCAACAACATAAGCTGGAACGTTGTCGAATTCGTTACTCAGCAAAACCAAGCTTCCTCAAAGTTTGAATCGAAGAAGAGAATCACAAAGCCAAAAATCTGTCGCTGCTGATTACATACATTCTCTTAAAACTTAGGCAAATATTGTATATCGAAAGCCTAGGTAAAACTGACTACAAAGAACTTGTTCTTTGTGGTTTAGTTGGCAAGTTTTCAAACCTCTTTTCAACGGACCGAATTGAGAGTTTATGTCGAAAATGAGTGTTCTGTCTCCTTGAGATCTTAGTGCCCAGTGTGCGCTAGGAGTGAGAAATTCAACTCAGTATGTTGGTACTGAAGATAGGCTCTTTAGTTGTTTCAGTTTGTTGTGCACCCACAAGCACACGTTCAGGTTTGCTGTGCACCCGTAAGCACACACATCGGTTTGTTGTGCACCCGTAAGCACATGCCCAGTGAAGTTGTTGCTCTGATTAACCAACCGTGGATGTAGGAAGTGTTTTCCGAACCACATAAAAATCTCTGTGTTATTTACAGCTTTCAGTATTTGCCTTCTTACTTGTGCTTTTACTTCCTAAACTGAAAACTGATTAATCACAAAGAGAAACTTAACTGCTGACAACTTGATTAATATCACAGGCTATTTCGAAACAAAAGTTCCGCTGCGTGTGTTATCAGTCTAACTGATCTATCTTCTGATAGTCAGTAGGATTCATAACATCTCCCTGTTTAACAAACTCGACTGAAGCCTTACGTGTATCAGTTAAGGTCTTTGACTTAACTGATAACTCCTTACTGAAGAGTATTCAGTATCAGTCGTCAACCTTGTTTTGATAAAATTCTTTTCAGTAAAAAGGTTGAGTCAGTTTGTATTTAAAGTTTCATTCTCCAAAAATAGCCTATAGGTGTATCCCCCCATACACCTATTCGAGACCCTCCGGACCTAACAATTGGTATCAGAGCAGGTTGTTCGCAAAAATAATTTTGCTTTGATCAAAGTACTACTGAACTAGATCATTTTCCTTAAAGGTCTCGAAATCTTTTCTTTTTCAAAAAGTGCTTACTGCTTTTCATATCTGTTGTTTTCTGTTTTCTTTTTCTATGGAAACTAACCACGGCAGAGTATCCTCACTACCTATGTTTAGTATTGAAAAATACGACATATGAAAGTTTCGACTTGAGAGCTTCCTCACCGTTCAACATTGCCGAATGTGGGAAGTCATTACCAAAGGACCCATCATCATCACGAAGGTGATCAAAAGGGTTCCTCTGGACCCAACCAGAGATCCTTTTGATGAAGTCCAGATCAAATCAAAGGCTGACTTCACCACAGAAGAAAGGAAGCAAGATGAGCTCGACAATCTCGCCAAAAGCATCATCTCCGGCACAGTTCCAGACAAGCACGTCACCAAGATCATCAAATGCAGAACTGCAAAGAAGATGTGGGACATTCTAGAATGAATGTGCATATGATCAAAGGAGATAAAGGAGAACAAGTTATCAATAGCTTGTCAAAAATTCGACTCCGTCCTCATGCTAAAAAATGAATCAGTCGACGAGATGAAACTTAGATTCAATCAGATCCTAAACGAAGTTCAATCTATCTCGAAGGACAAATACACTCAACGAAAGATCAATCTAAAGATTCTACGAGCACTTCCACGAGGAGATTGGCAGATCTACGCAGTTGCTCGTCAGAACAAGCCAGGATTCAACCAGCTCCCAACGAACAAGCTTTTCTCGGATCTCGTGGCGAATGAGTTCGACATCCAGAGAAATCTTGAAACAAAGAAAGCTAGAGGATCAGACGAAGATGCTCCATCAACTTCAAAAGGAGCGGCGCTGAAAGTTTCAGCTAAGGAAAACAAGAAGCAGTCAAAGAAACCGACGGAACTCAAACCAGAAGACTTCTTCAGTCAATATGCCCTATTGACTGAAAGATTCAACAAGATGGAATCCAAATTCCGCAAGTACAGGCAAGTGTTCTAGGGGCTTTCCAAGCAATGTCTTTCGAACTCACATACCCAATTTCACGAACTAATTCAAGTACATCAAAGTACCCAAATCTATCCCTATCTGCCATTTTGACTTGTGCCCTGCCCCCAATATACATTCTAGCACAACCCACTCTAGTAAATTTTCCCCTCATGATGTACATAAACACCAAATTCGTCGTCACTGATGTACATAAACACTCTAGTAAATTTTCCCCCCAGAAATTATCCGCACTAATTTGCGCGTGGATCCAACAAATTCAAACGAATTTCCTAAAAACAGAACACGAAAAATCCTAATCCCTACAAGTCGACTTCAATTTATAGGAAATTACAAAAAACTAGTGGACAAAAACGAAGTAAAGGCGCGCAATTAAAATTGGCATACCTGTCAGCCATTGATTCTTAAAGTACGCCTCGAATTGTCGACACCCACCACGTTCTCCACTGTTGACGACACGAAAGCTGGGACCACTTGGAATAAAGAATCGCCCTGTAGCTGTTGACCTTCAACGATGGGTGAAAATGGCGGAAACCCTAATTTTACCACTGTAAAAATAGGAATGAAGAAATTCTGAGGGTTTAACCTAATTCAAAGTCGAAACAACTCTGTTTTCTAACTAAACGCGACGTTTTCCACTTTATCAGTCAAAACGACGTCGTCGACCATGTGCCACTTAGATATAATTATAGACACGTCAGTAAACCATGTGGCATTTCTTAAGCCACATATGACCGAAGGTCAATTTTAAGGAAAAATTGGAACGATTGCGAAGTTCATGATTTAAAATATAAATTTCAAAAGTCATGTGCAGAATGAAAAAGTAACTAAAGTTCGTGTATTTTCATGCAATTAACCCTTATTTTAATTAATTTATGATGATGGGTCAATAACAAATAATGAATATTATTTGGCATATGTTTAAATTGATAAATATTGTATATATTATCTAATTAGACGTTTGGAAGATAAAATCAAATTAGAATTTTATCTTTAATTATGAAATATAAAATCTATAATATACTAAAAAGTCAAGTTTCAATTAAGTTGACCTCCAAGGGGGATCTTGGCTATATTTTATTTAAGTTGTTTGTTTCAATTTCATTTGTTTTTTCACTTAGTTTTATTTTATTGAAATTTTTTGGAGAAAGATAAAATAAGGGAAATGTTGGCAAAAATGGTGAATTTGCGAAGATTTTCAAACTCAATGTATTCCAAAGATCACGAAAGTTCATTTATTCATGCCTAGGACTTCAAACGAGTCGGTCAGTTCGAATAAGTCAGATCTCAAATTATTTTATTTCATTTTGTTTTTCGAGGGACAAATTCTTTTAATTTTATGTATACAAAATAAAAAGATATAAAATTAAAAGATTTTGTTTGGTTTTTGTTTAAATAATAAAAAAAGGTAGCTAACATGATTTGATTGCAGGGAAATCAAATATAGACAAATTTTAATGGAGTTTGTGATATAGCAAGCATAAATAACTTGATTAATAGTACTCCATTCGTTCCTAAAAATTATGGTTCAATAGAGATGATAAAATTTTTTTCTTAAAAAAGTTATGATAATTATATTTGAATGAAGATTGAGTCCCACATATTTTTATAAATAGTGAAAAGGAAAATTTATGGAATTATTTTCAAACAAAAAAGTACCACAGTTTTTAGAGATGAAGGGAGTATATTATTATAGCTAAATGGCAAGGGAGACTGGAAAAATGTTGAGCAAAAGATTATATTTTTGCCTCTGTGCACCATATATAAACAAGGCTAGAGCTGTACAAATATTCTTTAGCTTTGTTTGAGAATAAAATAAAACTGCCTATATATTATTATATATCACGATCAAACAATATTGGATTTTACAAAAATAAAATAAAAAGATGACCAACTGTTTTGGTTAATCATGCATGGTTGCGGATTATTGGATGATAATATAACAATGTTAAAATGCATTATCATATACTCTCCTTCATTCTTCCAAACTTTTGCACACATATTAATAAAAAAATTCTATCCAAATTAACCTTAATTAATGATATTTTATCCTTCACGAAACAATTATTATTTGATGAAACACAATAAAAAATGACATAAATGAAGAAAGTTAATGAACGCAAGTTTAGCAAATTCCGAAACATCATTTAAAATATGAAGTAATAAATAACTAAAAATTCCAAAACAAAAATTATACTCAGTCCCACTAAAAATAGCATATATTCCATTTTGAATTGTCCCACTATAAATGACATATTTTTATAAATGAAATTTTTTAACCCTCTTAAAAGTATGAGTCCTATCGATTTTAATAAATTTACACATTCTCCTTTTAATTCTCGTATTTAAAAATTATGAGTCACTTATAGTTGGACGGATGGAATATTATAATTGGGAGGAAGTCGTAGTTATGAATTGAGCCTATCAAGAAGAATCGAAGAAAAACACGGATAACGTATAGGAAATCTAGATAATTTTTTATCATTTGGTTATTTGAATTTTGACAAGAAAAGGAATGACGCGTCAATACATATAGGAAATTTTAGCAAAACCTTTCACATATGATAATTCAGAAACCACATTGAACAAAGCTAAAGTGGGAATATAACACCTGCATCAAACCAAAATATACACCTACGAAAGAGGATACACATACAGAGCCAACGCGACCCGGTTCAATATTGTTTCATATCCAGCAAAAATTTATTAAAAAAGAAAAGAGAGAAAATTTCAATATTGTGTTACTATAAGACGACGTTATGTAAAAACATTGAATATTTATTAACAGCAGAAAAGATTTTAAGTATAGTCTACGTAGTAAAAAGACAGGTGATTCATGGAAAGCAAGCAGCTATCTGCGGTCTTGAAAGAAAAAACTGTGAAATAATTACACATCCTATAAGTTACCTGTGTGTATATTATATATACAATCTCAAAACCTACACGTACTAATTCACTGTGATGTCTTTCCATAGTTAGAGGGACTATAATGGACGCACTTACTCGAAGGCAAGAGACATGAACGTTTCATCATCCAATAGACTTGAAACGTCGATTAGATCCTCCTCCGCGCTCATCATTTCTGGGAACAACAACATATCTGAACCATCCTGCTCAACACAAACCATCCAATATATCAATAATTTGATTACCATAATGCATATCAGCTAGATCATTAGCAGCCATAGAAAATAAGGTTTCCTTAACTCTAACCAAATCACCGCTACTATCAACAAGTTTTTCTACCTAAATATTTGAGACATAAGCATTTCACATTGCATACGCATTTTTCACTCATCAAGTTCATATTATAACTACCTTATTTTCACGGAACTCTTCAGCAGCAGTTAGAAGCCTACGGTACTGAGCTCGTCCTTCTGGATGTTGAGCCATCGATTGGACCCTAGCAAGCGCCTTTTGCATTCTTTCTTCAGTTTGTTTTCTTCCTTCCTTTAGAAAGTCATAATCATCTTCCGGTGCTGGTAGTGGCAAGCTGCCCTGCGCATCTGGTTCTTTCTGGACTGCATCTGATCGGAACCCACGCAATCCACTCCTTTTGCGTCTCCACCGTAAAATCACCTTCTCCAATATTCCCACTGACCAGATAATGGGTTTATATTTCTTCCTTACCTGATGGCCCCTTACATGAGCCTTCAGCCAAAACCAAAGAAATGTCAGTTCTAATGAGGATTTTTGGTACCTTTAGATTAGAGTATTAGCAATACTATGATGAGAAATGTTTGTGCTTAGATCTATAAGAGATTCAAGCAAAGGCCACGGACCACTACTTCAGCATTATTTTTTGGAAGATCAAAGTAGCATAGTGTGATACTATGTTAAGTAATTTATATTCACATTCAAGCTCACTTTTCACCCTGTTAGTTAGTTTGGCATATGGAAAGATCTATTCTGACGCACAGTTTGATATGGGAGAAGCAAAGCACCTGTATTTTAACAATTTTTTGACGGATTAGTAAAAATTCCTTTCTCTTCTTCCAACCGCGGTACTTTTTCTGAATCTGTAGAGCAGCAGTATTGGCCATACCATCAGAATGACCAAGTCTCGATGTTTTAGGAGCTAAAAGAGACATAGTATCAGGATTCAGCAACTCATCAGACTCCTGTCCAATAAGCTTCTTCCTCTGAAAAGACTGAACACGGAAAATTTGGTGTATGCGAGCCGCTGCTTGTGTAGCATTACATACTGCAGCAAGTGAATCCTTTAGCGAAAGTGCATCTGGAACATCTGCTCCAGTTCTTGGAACTGCTAAGCGTTCTGAAACTGTCTGTATTGGTTCAAATACAGAAACTTCTGTGGTTCCACTATCATTTACCCTAAGAGTTGAGAGGTGCGATGTCAAGGAAGTCTCGGCAAGGAAGCCAGATATGCCCTTGTGTCCACTAGATGAAGCCAGGTCTGCAGGAGTTCTACCCAGTGGGTATTCAGCAGACGGATCAGTCAGTGCTCCAGGAGATGCACCAAGAGATACAAGGACAGCAACTAAGTCCTCCCTGTTAAGCAAGAAGAGAAAGTGAGAAAAGTAGCCAAAACTTTTGCCTCTCTTTACCAAAAGTTTCTCATTCCTTTTTTCTTTTAAAACACCTAGACAAACCCATAAGTACTTTTTTGTATCCTGGATACAACTTCCTTTTACATCCAGCTACAGCTCTGAAGATCATATTTCAGAATCTGTTATGTCAAAATCAAGTGAAACATTGATTTTAATTAAAATTTCCATATGCTTGTTTTGCCGATAAAAAATAACTAATCATTAAAAACGAATGAAGTGTCAAGAGAGAGCAACATAATATAATTATTAACTCTATAAGTAAACAATAGAAGGACAATTATCATCAGTAAAGCAAAAGAGAGTATACTACTCCAAAAACATAACCTCTTCCCCAGGAGAAAAAGGAATTGAATTGGAACCAGCCATTCAGGTGTATTTGATAAGAAATTAAATTTCCAACTAAAAAAAAGAAGCTGGGTTTTACCTGCCATAAAATGCAGCCCAATGAAGTGCTGTAAAACCATTCACATCACGGAAATCTATGCTAACTCCTGACACTATTATTGGCTGGATGGCCCAATCAAAACCAAGAGCAGCAGCCAGGTGCAACACATTTTGACCTCTCTCATCAATCATTGTAAGCCCCTTACCATCATCAGCAGCCCGGCTAAGAAGCCAAGAGTAAAATTTTTCTTTTAGCTGCTTTTCAAGGAGCATCTCCCCGATCACCTTCGGATGTGACCCATGATTTTCTGAAAGTTCTGCCTCCTGGTCATTCTCCTCCATCATTGAAATTATTTTATCGGTTACACTGAGTCTTTCGAATTCATTTCCATCAGAATGTATAGGACTTCCAACAGGTTCACGGTGCAATATCATCTCAAATCTTTGATAGAGATGCATCACAATAGCATTATCTCCATTTACATTGACAGAACCAATAATTTGGTCTGCTCCAGACCTATATTCAAATTCACGTAATTCGCTGCAAGCCAACCTGTTCGAACAAGTTACATAGAAAGGGACAAGTCCAGGATTCTGTAGTGGAGCACAGCAACAAAGAATACCATCTGCTAAAACTTCTGCCGGAACCTCCACTTCTCCAAACATAATGGACCATCTATATCTAGATAACTCTTCTCCACTCTTAAGAAATTTTCCAGTAATGAGGACCTGGTTGATGTAATGAAAAGATATTATTAGCAAAACTTTGGGAGTATTTGGATGGTGATTAGAGAGATAAGGGAATGGGAATGAAATGAAAAAATGGTGGTTTGTAATAAGAATTGGGTATGTAAATAGTGATTGGATATCCTATTCCTCAGGAACTAGTCGTGCACTTCAATGTTGGGGGACAATGAAATTAATTCCCCTCAACTATCATAACTCTTTCCCATATCTATTTTCCCATTTTAACCTACCAACCACGCCCTTATCACTATGGCTTCACCTTTCAACTACGATATTGACCTAGCACAGAAATACACAATAAGAGCATGTGTATAAGGACAACAATATAGCAACAATGTGTTGACTACACTCAAAGAAATGAACGGCAAGAGCAACTTTGTGTCTTTTCATCCTAGGTATATTTTGTTTCCTTCTATTTATTTCCTTTTTCGTATCTATTAACCTTTGAGGTGCAAGCATAGGTTACAGAAACCCAGCTGATTTATAGGCTTCATTACGTATAAAAAATAGTGGGAATGAAATAAAATCAAGAGAAAATTGTGCCTTATTTGCTTATATCGTAATGTGTGAATCCAATCATTCATAATCACCCATAAAATAATAATTAGTAAACCTTCCCAATTTATCAAATCAGCAATAGATCACTTATCAGTAAAATAAATCTTCTACATGTCCCAAAACCAATCTTCCTAAAATGAGGGCTGCCTAGTATAAATCTTCAATAAAATCTAACATCAATCATCATCCTAAAATATGGGTTGCATACTTGCATCATACCTATATTCTAGTATTAATCTTCAATCAAATCTAAAATCAATCATCATCCTAAAATATGGGTTGCATCATACCTACATTCTATTCTTGCAATAGCGCCTGAAAATATGCCTGCCTCTTTTCATTTGATCACTATCAAATTGTTTAGTACACTTGACTTTATAATCACTACTATAGTACTATTACACTACTATACATTATTTTTATTATTATTAAATTATGTGCTCCTAGAAAATAGCTGCTTCCAATTTATTACAAATATCACTCTACTAAGGTTGATATAATTTCATACTTCTAAAATTTGTCTTATTTTAAAATTTATTCCTTATTTGGAGCCTTGTGTTCGGAAGGTGTGCCTTGTGCTTTGGACCTTTGGTCCAACTAGCGCCATTAATAACTATGACTATATTTCTGTAGACACTTGATAAATTACTAAATTATACACTCAGAGACATGCTGATATTAAAGATCAGAACGAAGTACCTTTGTATCCAAAGTTGAGTAAGCCCAGCTAGGTGAAAAGTCAATAATAGTAAAAAGCTGGTCCTGAGAAACTGAAGGATTCAGTGTGTGAGTATCCACTTGCAGCTGAGCTGACATTGTAGGGTCATACTCGCTTCCCATAATACTCCAAGAAATTCCATTACTTGACTGCATGTCTAGATCACCGGCTTCTCCAATTTCTTTTGCAATCCACCTTGAGAAGCTGTCAACTTTCTTCAAGCTGTCCTCTGTTTGCAACCCATTAATTAGAGGCTTTCTCAGGTGGAAAAAGTAGCTTTCGCTTCCTGTCACTGTCATTCCATCCTCCATATCCGCATCTGCTGCATTTCCAGTATCTGTATCTGAGATGAACATTTGAATCTTTCTTTGTCCAGATTGCTCTTTCAGATCCGGATTTCTGCAAAATTGGCCCACTTCAATCCCTTGACCTGAAGGAAGAGATTTCTGATCGAGCAATGCATTAAGAACCTGCCAATTGTCCTGGGCAGGCAGAGAACACTGAGATTCCTGCTCGTACGCAATCTCTCCTGTTCAAAAGCAGCATGTTAGGCAAGTCCAGTAAAAAACCATGCAATTGTTTCAATGGCTATTAAACTGTTATATACAACAATACCAGCATCAGGGTCTGGCAGAACTTCCTGCCATAATGCCAAACCGTCCGTGATTTGAGCCCCATTTATAGGACTGCCCCCGCCACTTTTATTATCCCCCAAAAGAGATGAGTAATTCAGGACAGAAACATTTTGATTTCCTTGACAAAAATAAATAATCATAAATCAATAAATAAAAATTAAAGCACTTTCTACTTTGCCATTGTTGCATGAAGAGGATGGAAACAAAACAAAAAATGAGGATGAGAAAAATGAAATAGATACCTGAATTAAAAAGTTGATTATAAGAGCTTGATTGAGCAGTATCATCAATCAATGGAGATTCTGAATATGAATAAAGTGTGGAGCTTGCTTGGTGATTGCTGTCTGAAGTTCCATATAAAGAAGATAAGACATTAAATTAAATCATTTTAATATCAAATCGACATTCAGAGAGAGAGAGAGAGAGAGAGGTACCAGATTCAACGTCTTCATATGCTGAAGACAAGGTGCTGGTTGGGCTTGTTCCACGGAAACTGGAAGTTAATGAGCTTTCGTTTTCAGAATTCGGTACAACTCTGTCACTGTTTCTAACATAGCCGATGTTTGTCTTATTGCCCTGGAGAATGTAAAAAGGGGAAATTTAGCAATTCATAAATTCCTAACATCTGAAGTTCATTACATCAAGTTTAATATGGAAAGGAGCCACACAGCAAAACTATATCTATTTTTAAACAAACATCTGACCTTGACTTCCAAATAGTGGACAAACACTATGTGCATGAGATCCCTGCATGATTAGAAAATTTGATGAGAACTGATTGATTGCTGTGATTGGTTTAAGATATGGAAGAATAGAGTTGATCAATGGATTAAATACACACACACCTCAAGTAAAGCACTCAGAAATTTTGGCAGATTTTTATATATCAAAACGTGATAAATAAAAAAGTTTACATACAATAGATGTGAACTAGCAAGGCTTAAGAATATCCATTGAGCCAAATATTTATATTATATATATATATATATAATCATTATTTACTTATGTAATTTATCAAAATAAATAAATAAATACAACTCTGAACAGAGATGAGGCAACAGTTCAAGTGGCAGGATAATGGTTCAAGATTTCAGCAAGATTCAGCATGAAGTAATCTTGAACAACTAGCAAGATTCAAGTTTTAGAGCCAATTTATCTTCTGTGGTATACATTCATTATTAGTTTATCTAGCAGAACTCCAGTACACCTTAAGAACCTAGTTCTAGAACTCAAGGTTCATTTCCATTCTTATACACACCACAATAATCTTGGATCTGATCAAAACATGATAATTAACACCGATATACATAATTCCATTTACAGATTTTAGAGGTGGACAGACTATCAGCAGTTAGTTGCTAATAAAAACATTTACATGAGTTCAGTCCTGATAATTACTGTAACCTTACAGCAAATGAAATGAGATTAGTTCAACCTAATATGAGATTGTAAAAGTAGCGAAGTCCTGAAGTAGATAGACAGAAGAATGCTATATCATGAATATCGAAATTCAGATACAATTTGTTACCATGAGCCAGATATTGAACAGTCTACACTTACGGCTCAAGCAACCAGTAGCTGCGCCTTTGAAAATTTTCATCATCCTCTCCATGGGCATAATAACAATTCAGCATGTCAACACTTCCGACCTGAAAATAGATGAAAATCAGCAATTAACCTGTAAACAAAACCAGAAAAAATATGCAGAAACATGCCAGCAGAAGCAATTTGCATGAACAAAAGATTAAGCCCATTGCACAATATATGCAGCTAGTACTTGAGTACATAGTTATGAATCGCGCAGGTAGCGCGCGCGATCGCGCGTCGCGGTGCGTCGCGCACCTCCATCGCGCCGCACCGCTATAACTTGGCTCCTTCCCGGTAGCGCGCGCTATTCGCGCATCGTGCAGGTCGCGCATCGCGCCGGTAGCGCGCGCGATTGAACTTAAGCCTTGAAATCAGTCAATTGCATGCATGGGCCTCACTTTTATTGCATGGGCTTTTCTTAATTAGGCTTAATTAGGGTTATATTTTATGGGCTTTTCTTAATTAGGCTTAATTAGGGTTATATTTTATTAGGGTGCAGAATTTTGAACGGCAGTCTGCCTCTCTCTCTCTTAATTTTATTCGTGCAGAATTTTGAACGGCAGTCTGAACTTAAGTTTTATTCTATATACTTAATTACTTAAGAGTCTTTAGACATTCCAACTCAGAATTTTGAACGGCAGTCTATGGGACGACCATAGACTTTTATTAACTAGACATATTATGCATGGTTTTACTATGATTATGATATATATTATGTTTTTATCTATTTCTGCGCGATATATTCAAATAGCGCGCGATTCGCGATGCGCGATCACCCTAGGACAGGTTTGCGCGATCGTGCGCGATGCGCGATTAATAACTATGCTTGAGTACCCTATCTGCCATGCAGGGCTGAGCCAGTATCAACGAAAATGATCCTCACAAAAATGACCATCCTATATTTATTTGTTAGAGCACAATCCTTGCTTATGGCTAACCTTCAGTTTCTCGTGTGCTTCCTTGACAGTTTTCCCGTCCTTTTTCTTTCTCCAGTTATGGGCATCCTTCCGGAAGTACCTTAAGACCTTACGATTGAAAAGAAAAACAGAGCCACCTGAAAGTACCATTTATCTTTAGAAAATTGTTTCATAGCTAAATGTACTACACACACACACACACACACATATATATGTATTAATAAATTACAATAAGTAAAGTAAATTTAAAGACCGCGCGATGGAGGACTCAAACCCAGGACCTCAGGTCTTGGACATTAACCTCCTACGGCCTACCGCTAGGCCAACATACGCACACAGCTAAATGTACTACATAAAACAGCAATAAAAGACTGTCACTGAAACAAATCCTTGAAAACAGCCAAAGTATTGTCAATTAAACAAAGTCCTATAACTTAGTTTGATCCAAACTTATAATCCGCTAATCACTTAATCAGTTCTAGCCATGAGAAGTTTGCTTGGTAGTCGGTATCAATGACTTACTTCTTATAACATAACCCATAAGTTAATAAGAATGGCAGATCAAAGAGATTTACATAAATAAACAGATAAACCAACTCCTTCGGGATTAATTTAATAAATTAAATACAATATTTTTTTTATTTTAAGCAAACATTAGATTGATTAGATGAAGAAGACATACTAACTGGTTTGTTTGGAGCCTCAGGTGAAATATGAAACTTTTCATAGTTTCTAAGAATTTCACAAATTTCAGCAGGTCTCAGCCACCGATTTTGGGCTTCCGATAGTATCTGCTTGATATCTGCAATTTGAAAATATAAATTAGGTTTTCTACCAAACAATCAAAAATATTACAGACACAAATTCTTCTTATACAGCCAGGTACCAATAACATACATAATTTGACACAGAGGAAGCTGATCGATCTCTAGCATTAAACGCATAAGGGAACTAAGACGATGGAAAGATGGAGAAATAAAATAGTTATGTTTCATTCCTACCCTTTCTATAGAATCTAAAAGAATTTGTTGATCCAAATAAAGAGAAGATAAGTCAAAATTAGAGAATGTTTGGTCCCATTTCCAAATGGATTTATCTAATTGAAAATGATGACCATGTTTGTGTGACTCTGTTTCACTAACAGTACTCATTTTCCCCACTCTTTACCCCCACCCCCAGAAAAGAATCTCAAACCTATAATTTAATATCCAAATCCTTAACTTAACCCGATGAGTCACTTAGTTAATCACTTTTCTTATCGTTCAAGATCGAATTATATCATTCCAGTCTTTCCAGACAGTCATCTAATTGTACTTCAAAAACTCAACAATGGACATATCGATGACACTGGATTCCTATAAAAGGAATTATTACTACTACTAGTCCTCCTAAATTTTGAAAATCTCATATATAAACTAAAGTCATCAGAATCTAGTTTCACATTTAACTTTTCAGAAAGTAAAATGCACCCAAACATCACTAGCAAGTTGTAATTCATAAAATACTTATCCATAGCTTCATCATACTTGTACCATCTTCTAGTCTCCATAAACCCACAGGATTTTCTAATTGACTACATCTTGGGTTCGGTGATACAAATCAAAGACCCCAATAAAATTGGTAAATATTGGTGCACTAACTGCGGAAAAGCTACACAGAACCAATCAAAATCAATAAAGATTTGCACTGGAAACCGATCAAATAAAATGAACTCCACTAGATTAACACATAATTGGCATAGAACAGAAGAAATGCCCATCGCAACCTAATCCGTACCCTCCCTCCTCCAATATCTCAAGTATTCTACCGTAACAACATAAATTCAAGCTTCAAACCAAATACAACTTTTTGTATCACTGACTGACATTAATTAAGTAAATTCGGGAACTGAAAACGAGTAACTCGATAAATTAGTATAATATGAAGCGTACCCAACCGGAACCCTAGATTGTACGATCCGCTCTCAGCCATCAATAACTAGATCACAGTGGACAACAACTCTTGAGTCAGCTCATAATCTATACATAGATAATCTAATAAAATCTTTACAATATTTGTGCATGTATTATTGAGAGAGAGAGAGAGAGAGAGAGAGAGAGAGAATGAATCAGAATGCGATGGATTCTTTTACACCAGAAGACGCTGCGCTTTACACCGGGGGAGGTTGGTTAAAGCAAAAGTCAGCTGCACTTGTGATAGCCATTGGCGTTCCACCACGTGGCATATATATATGTATATATATATAGGAAAAGGTTCAATGAAGAAATATAAATATTATTAGAAAAGAGAAACAATCTCATCCACTCAAATAACATAATCTAACCGTATATGATCAATCCTAAATTCAGTGTCCAAATTTTGATAAATATGTCAATAATTTTAATGAACGGACCTATTTGTTGAAAAGACGTATTTGTTGAAAATCTCACTCCAAGATTCGAACCCAAACCAAAAGGCATGTTCAATTAAATTATTGGTATATTCACCAAAATTATTGATATGTTCAACGATTCTAAATTTTGCAAAACATTTAATTTTTTCATGGAACATCTATCAATTCTATAAAGCAATACATATTAGACACATCACATTCATCCTCAATCCTAGGTGGCATCTTCTCCTTTCACTATTCTTTGCTATCTTAATTCATTTATCCCACATTGAAAACATATCAAACTTTAGCAATTCATTACCTAAATAAAATGTCATTCACATTCTTACATTAGTCATTCATTATTCCCACATTGATATTATATTTAACTTTATCATGGGAAAATTTGAATTACTACAAAATATAAATTTTTGTATCCACCAAGTGAATTAAAATTGTATGTTTGGTATATAACTATGACTTTCATTATAATACATCCATAACATAAAATTAAATATGAGAAAATAAATTAAATTCCTACAAGATATGAATATAATAGGCTTCAAATGAAACATTTAAAATCTATATAGTAAGAAAATAATTACAAAAATAGTACTCCGCGTCACAATTAAATTTGTAATTTTTTATTTTTATTCATCAAGAAAATTAGGCCCCGCGTCAAAATTTTAGTAGACCTAATCATTTAGATATAACTTAATCAAAATAACAATAACATTAAATTTCGATTTCACAAGAGAATATATTCATTCTCAATCATGGTTCAATCAATTAAGATGATGACTATTATTCTATAAAATTGAACTATGAAAATATGTATGTAGTATTCTATAGTTCAATCATTTTGAAAACTTTCTAATCTCCTTTATTCTCATTTTTTTCGCAAGTCACATCTTTTATCCCACATTGATTTTTAATCAAACTCCATCTTAACTAAAGTCTATATAAATACTTGTGTGTAGTATATCATCCTTTATATATTCTCTTGTGAAATGGAAGTTTAATCTTAGAGTTCTTTTGATTACGTTATCTAAATGATTAGGTCTACTCAAAGTTTGACATGGGATCTAAATGACACATTTAAAATCTATATAGTAAGAAAATAATTACAAAAATAGTAATAATGAAAATACGTCACAATTAAATTTATAATTTTTATTTTTATTCATCAAGAAAATTAGGCCCCGCGTCAAAAATTTAGTAGACCTAATCATTTAGATAAAACTTAATCAAAATAACAATAACATTAAACTTCGATTTCACAAGAGAATATATTCATCCTCAATCATGGTTCAATCAATTGATGATGACTATTATTCTATAAAATTGAACTATGAAAATGTGTATGTAGTATTCTATAGTTCAATCATTTTGAAAACTTTCTATTCTCCTTTATTCTCATTTTTTTCGCAAGTCACATCTCTTATCCCACATTGGTTTTTTGATCAAACTCCATCTTAACTAAAGCCTATATAAATACTTGTGTGTAGTATCTCATTGTCACGACCGGACCTAATTAAGGATAATTAAACCGGGGAAACCGTGACTAATGGAGGGATATTAGAAGCGGGGTAGAAAGGGGATAAATAAACAAGGAAGGATCACATTTCATCATTTAACAAAAGGGATATTTATAATATAACAGAAGTTTAGTCGTATAGACTCAAATAACTAGTAAGTTCAGATATCTCTGACATAGCCAAATAAACATAAAACTTCTGAGTACGCAGCGGAATATGATTCTGATTACATGTATGAAGACATGTAACCCTAGAGTTCTTTAATACATAATAAGACAAAAGAATCCCGCTCGTCACTTCATCAACAACGGCAGCTGCTCAACCTGCACATTTAGAAATATATGCAGGGCTTGAGTACAAAAGTACTCAGTGGGCACGTATGCCTAAGTATAAAATACATGCTTCAAAACTGTAAATTGTCATGCCATCATAACAGTACAGCAAGGGAGTTTTTCGCTAAAAAGGCCCAAGCTTACTAAATTCATTTGTGATTCTTAAAGTTCGACTGCAGTCTAAGTTCTCTTGTAATCTATCATATCTGGAACTTTGTGCCGGAGAGGTGGCCACCTCTCACGGTCACTTGACCGGCCAACCCGCTAGATGACTCACGGTCACTGGTGTACACTAGCCCTGGCAGGATAGCTATCAACTGCTCAAGACCCGAATTCGATTACATGATAAAAGCCACATCAGATAGATATCATACTGAAATTTAAATATTTTATGGCAAGACAATATTTGAAATAACTTCAATTAATTTAGTCATGAAATAACTTGCTTGAAGGTAACATTTAAACTCATTTGATATATATATGAAAGTAATGCCCACCTGTTAGAAACTTTCTGTGGTACAGTAGCTCCTTGACTGATTATTAATCTCGTGCTTGACCTTTATTATGAGAATATAAATAAGATACTACTCGAATAAAATCCTCAATTAATGAGAATGCGTAATTAACTATGCATGACTCGTATTCCGATAATTATTATTCTGAGATAATAATCTGGGAGATTCTATTATAAATCCTAATTGTCGGAATAAAATAATTTAAATAAGGCTCGTCACATGAGGTCGGATAGATTATCATAATCAATCCGTTCTCTTCGGGTGTTCTAATCCGTTAATTAAATAAACCCCGTTCCTCGTAGTCAATAGAAAATAAATACTTCAACTTATTCGCTTTATAATCTCATAATTAATCGGGCTTAATAAATAAGAACAAGTAATGTTATAAAATAAAAATAAAATAAAATAAAATAAAAAGGCTCAACATAAGGCACATAAGAATCACAATCAAACATCATCAAAACATGCTCTGTTTTTACACTGACTCAACTTCAAAATTTAATCTGTTCTGACTCCGACATCTCCTGGACTCGCGACTCATACCGAAAGAAAGATCTTCGAGTCTAGTTTCATATAAAAAAAAAATAGAGTCGAAAACTCCAAGTGGTTTGAGAGATATGACGTTTTTACCACGATCTACCATGTTCGGCAGTTTTGAACAATCGAAAACTTGTATTTTTGAAAAATAGTAAACGCTGTCAAACTGGGCTCAACTTTGGTGGATATCTAAATAACACAATAAGGTTAATACCATAAAAATTTGGAAAGCTAGATCACCCAGGCAGCTACTGAAATAAATGACTCTTTTCTCTGTTCTCTGAAATTCTCGGTAGTAATGTGCAGTTTAGGTTTTGCATTTTAAAGAAGTATCATACGAAGTTGGAATGGCTTGAAATTTTACCAGGGTACTCAAGACTCATGTAGGGACTTTCTATAAAATTTTCAAAGCTGTTAGACATCGATAAACCGTCGATCACAGTAGGTCAGTAGGCCTACGAAATTCATATTTATAAGTCCTTAAAAAAATAATTTATATAAATCAAGAAATAAGAGTTTAATCCCAAAAATATTCATTAAAAGTCCATCATAATTTAAATAAAGAACGGACCTCATTTAAAATAAATAGTCCCAAACTTGTTACGCACATATACTAAATCTTTCACGAAACATCCTTTAAAATAAACTTTGATACATAGAAAATAATTCAACAACTTGAGCTCTTAAGGGGTTGTTTTACAACAGACACCAAATCTGCCTCGGATCTCCAAATGAGGCTCCAAAAGACATTCTGGAAACTAGACATTTCAAGGATCATTCTCCAATTTGAATCGAATGAAAAACAATTCAAACGAGCAAGATATGTCCTCTCAAAGATGGGTATTTAACAAGCGAAAATCTGTAAATTTCATATTTCCAGATTACAACCAAGTCAGTGGCTTTCTTTAAAAAATCATATCTCCCTTTACAAAACTCCACTGGGAACCCCAAAGGTCAATCTGGAAACTAGGGAGAGATCATAACACTCTCCAGTTGGATTTACTCTAAGAACCTTCATGGTTTAGAAGATATGACTATCTAAAGTTCAGTGCACAAAAAGAGTTCAAGTTTGGCAGATTCAGAACATAAATCGGAAAAACCACTTTAGGCTTCACCAAAAATTCTAAAACTGAACAAGTAAGTTCCCAACATGTCAGTGAATATTCAGTAGAAAGATAGGCTTGAGAATCAAAGATTTAAGTCGGCCTTTGCCACCTCAAAGTCGTAAGTTTGTAAAATCTACTGGATGGTACATGGAATAAGAACTAGATTTCAAGAATTTATACCGGTTGTTTCCCTTACTCAAAAATGGTGAGGCCGATGTCAAAAGAAAGATACGGGAGTCTAGAGTGACATATTCAAGTTTCAAAGGTTTTCACCGATTGAAACTTTACTTATGATCTCCCAAAGATTGTTTACCAAAAATGTATTCCAGATGGGCAGTGATGTTTACAAATTCATAAATAAATCACGCGAGCTCTAAATATTCTGAAATTTTACCAAAATATAGAAAACAAATGAAAGATGATACACAATTAATTTGAGAATTTTTGGGAACCGTTTGGATGATATACAACTGAATTCGAAATAAAGAAGCTTAGTATATACCTCTTCAAGTTACAATTTGGAGTTGGAGGAAACTCTCTCTCCCTTTCTCAACTTCTTCTGCACGTTTTGGTGAGGGAAGAAAAGACTTGATGGCTGGAACAATATGTGTTGTTGCATAATTGAGTAGTGGAGAAAATGGTGGTGAAAGTGGTGGGGAGAATGGTAGTGAAAGTCAAAAAGTAGATTTAGTGGTAAAATGAAGTGGGGAACAAAATTAATGGAAAGAAAAAGAGAAGAAAAAGAAAGGAAAAAAAATGTAGAGGAGAATTATTGATGTATTTTCTCTGTCTCGGTGATTCTGTAACTGTAAGATGGATCGCGTGCTCGTATCTGCTTGATACTGTTTATTTAAATAAATCTCGTATTTCGACATGTGATTTCTCGCTTAAATCAATAAATTATAAAATGAATCTAAATTAAATCCGTAGATTTAATTCGTTTGTTGTTCTAATATTTAAATTAAATCCGCAGATTTAATTAACTCACGAGTCAGAAATAAATCACGACTTGAATAAAGATAAAATCTAATTTCATCTTGCTTAAATAAATAACGTGACTTTGCTAAGTCAGTTATAACTCTGAAATAATATCATTGACTGCTTTAACAATATAAATTCAGGATCATAAGCTGAATTCATATTAGGATAAAAACCGTTTTCATTCACTGATGAACAAAAATAAACACTCATTACTAGATTTAAAATATATAAAAGAGCGGGTCACTACATTCTACCCCTCTTAACAAAAATTTCGTCCCGAAATTTGCATATTTCTTCTAAAACAGTTCGGGGTATTTCTCCTTCATTTTGTCTTCAAGCTCCCACGTGGCTTCCTCTTGTCCGTGGTGTCTCCATAAGACTTTCACTGATGTGATTGCCTTATTCCTGAGTTGTTGTACTTTTCGATCTAGAATGGCCTCTGGTCTTTCTTCATAGCTCAAGTCTGGACAAAGGATCATCTCTTCTTGGTGGATTATGTGCTTTGGATCGAAAACGTATTTCCTGAGTTGTGATACGTGGAAAACATTGTGAACGTTTCCAAAGCTTGGCGGTAACGCCAACCTATAGGCTACTGGGCCTATTCTCTCCAAAATCTCATAAGGTCCTACAAATCGGGGCCTAAGTTTTCCCTTGACACCAAACCTAGTTATCCCCTTGGTAGGAGATACCTTTAGGAAGACCTTGTCTCCTATTTCAAAACATAACTCAGTTCGACGTGCATCAGCGTAAGATTTCTGTCTATCTTGTGCCTCTTTTATTCGCCCTCTGATCTGGCGGACTATCTCAACCATCTCATTGACCATGTCTGGTCCTAAAACTTTTCTCTCACCCACTTCATCCCAATAAAGCGGTGATCTACATTTTCTTCCATATAATGCCTCATATGGTGCCATATTGATAGTTGCCTGGTAACTGTTATTATAGGCAAATTCAATCAACGGCAGCACTGCTTCCCAAGTTCCACCTCTATCTAACACCACTGTTCTCAACATATCTTCGAGGGTCTGAATTGTCCTTTCAGACTGCCCATCTGTCTGTGGGTGGAAGGCGGTGCTGAAATTTAGCCTCGTGTCTAACTCCTTCTGTAAGCTCATCCAAAATCTAGATGTGAACTTCGAGTCTCGATCTGATGTGATTGACACGGGTACACCGTGTAAGCGTACAATCTCTCGAACATACAACTGAGCTAGCTTGTCTGACCCGTGTGTGATCGGTATTGGTATAAAATGAGCACATTTTGTGAGTCGATCCACTATTACCCAAATGGCAGTGTTTCCTCTCTTTGTTTTGGGCAAACTGGTCACAAAATCCATTGCGATGTGCTCCCACTTCCATTCTGGAATTTCCAACGGTTGCAGTTTTCCATATGGCCTTTGGTGTAAGGCCTTCACCTGTTGGCATGTCAGGCATTTCTCCACAAATGACGCTATGTCTCTCTTCATGCCTTCCCACCAAAAGTGTTTCTTTAGGTCCTGATACATCTTAGTACTCCATGGGTGGGCAGTATAAGGGGTATCGTGAGCCTCACTCATGATTTGATCCTTAAGCTCATCATCGTGGGGAATGCATATTCTTCCCTCAAAGAGGATAGCATTATCTGCTGCTTCTTGATAATTCTTGTCTCCTCCTTTCCTTACTGCTTCCCGTAGTTTCTCCATTTTCTCGTCTTTTCTTTGTGCTTCTACAATCATCTTTCTCAAACTAGGTATTGTTGCAACAACGCTTGCTATCGTCCCTGGTGGTTTAACCACTTCTATGCTCATTTTTCCAAACTCTTTGATGAGCTCATTCTTTTGGGTGACGAAATATCCCAACCTAGATTGAGTTTTACGGCTCAATGCATCAGCTACTACATTGGCCTTACCCGGGTGGTAGTTAATACCGCAGTCATAATCCTTCACTAGTTCGAGCCACCTCCTTTGTCTCACATTAAGGTCCCTTTGCTCGAAAAAGTATTTCAGGCTTTTGTGATCTGTGAATATTTCACACCTAACTCCATATAGGTGGTGTCTCCAAATCTTCAGCGCATGCACCACTGCAGCTAACTCCAGATCATGAGTCGGGTAATTCAGTTCATGTGGCCTAAGCTGTCGTGACGCATATGCTATCACTCTTCCTTCTTGCATCAGCACGCAGCCAAGTCCATTTTTGGACGCGTCTGTGTAGATCACGTATTCCTTATCAGCTGTTGGAACGGCTAACACTGGTGCCGTAGTCAACTTTTCCTTGAGTTCTTTAAAGCTCTTCTCGCACTCCTCTGTCCAAGAAAATTTTATTCCCTTCCTGAGTAGTTGCGTCATTGGCCTTGCAATTTTGGAAAATCCTTCCATAAACCTCCGATAGTAACCTGCCAATCCTAAGAAACTTCTTATCTCATTAGGGTTAGTAGGCGATCTCCATTCGCGCACTGCTTGTACTTTTTCAGGGTCCACTTTAATCCCTTCTGATGATACAATATGTCCTAAAAACGTGACTTCGCTGAGCCAAAACTCACACTTGCTGAATTTGGCATAAAGGCGCTCTGTCCTCAACGTTTCTAGAACAATTCTCAGATGTTCCTCATGGTCTTTCTCGTTCTTCGAGTAGATCAGGATGTCATCTATGAATACCAAGACAAATTTGTCTAAGTACGGATGAAATACTCGATTCATGAGGTCCATGAACACAGCTGGCGCATTGGTTAGTCCGAATGGCACAACTACAAATTCGTAGTGACCATACCTAGTTCGAAATGCTGTCTTAGGTACGTCTTCTGGTCGAATCTTCAGCTGGTGATAACCAGACCGCAAATCAATCTTCGAGAACACGCTTGCTCCCTTGAGCTGGTCGAAGAGGTCATCTATCCTTGGTAAAGGATATTTGTTCTTCAGTGTCACTTTGTTCAGTTCCCTATAGTCTATACACATTCGCAATGTGCCATCCTTTTTCTTCACGAAAAGTACGGGTGCACCCCAAGGTGATACACTTGGTCTAATGAATCCAAGTTCCAAAAGTTCTTGCAGTTGTATCTTGAGTTCTTCCAACTCTTTAGGAGCCATCCGATATGGTGCCTTCGAAATGGGAGCTGCCCCGGGCTCCAAATCAATGATAAACTCAATTGGTCTGTCCGGTGGTGGCCCTGGCAGAATCTCTGGAAATACATCTGAAAAGTTCCGTACAATTGCTACATCTTCTATACTCTTTTCAGTACCCAGTTCTCCGTGCAAGTATACGAGGTAAGCTGGGTATCCCTTCTTCATCATTTTCGTTGCTTGTAGGGCGGAGATGATCATCTTTCTTCTTCCCATACCAATTCCGTGGAAATGTGACGGCTCCCTTCCTGGGGGTCGAAACGATATCCGTCTTTCGTTACAAAGGATGTTGGCATAGTTCTCGGCTAGCCAGTCCATTCCTAGGATTATGTCCACATCTCCCATTGGAATAACATACGAGTTGTTCACTACAATCTTGAGTGACCCTATGTTCAGTTCTAGGTTCAAGCACACATGATCTACTGTCGTCATCCCTCCTATAGGTGATGATATACTCAACTCCTGATCAGCTCTTTCCATTTTAAGTTTTAAGGTGTCGACACATGTACTTGAAATAAAAGTATGCGATGCGCCCGTATCAAATAAAAGTACAACAGGAGTATTGAGTAGCATGCCCATACCTGCCAGGTTTCCCTAGTTGTTCTCGGGCTGCTTCTGCCTCATAGCATAGGCTCTAGCATGACGAGGCTTTTCATGTTGTTTCTGTTGTCGCTGTTGTTGTTGGCGGGCCTGTTGCTGATACGGTTGTTGAGGTTGTGGTTGGTACTGTAGCTGTTGGTGCTGCTGTGGCTGCTGATACTGTGGTTGCTGCCTTGGGTATGGTTGGGGCAAAGCTTGAATTGCTCGCAGATGTGGAGCCTGGATAGGTGGGTTTGGCCTTGAACTCGTTCCATGTTGTTTATTCGGACACCGATTTGCATAGTGCCCCTTCTGGTTACAGATATAGCAACTATCACTGCCGGCCTTACAGATTCCCACATGATTTTTGTTACATTTGGGACAATGTGGGGCCCTCTGTTGGTTATTTCCCATCTGTTTCGGTGCACTCTGGCCTCCATAGCCCTGTGACTGGAAGACCCGTCCCTGCCATGGCCTCTTCTCGCCTTGGTTCGGGTTACTGTTGTCCCATCTCCTCTTTCCTCTAAAATTCTGATTATGATTTTGATCATGTGAAGGTACTGGCGTAGGTACAGTTGCAGGTCTTTCTCCTGGCATGGCTGCCTCAATGTCTAACGCTCGGCTGAGCGACTCTGTGTAAGACAATCCTCCGTGGCTTGCCAAAGCCATCCTAATCTCGTGCCTCAGTCCGGCACAAAACTTTTCAGCCATCTTCTCATCTGTGTCAACTTGTTCCGGCGCATATCTAGACATATCGCAGAACATCCTGTCGTATTGAGTTACCAACATCTTCCCTTGTTTTAGATTGTAAAATTCAGCTTCCTTCTTCTTGCGGTAGCTCTTGGGTATATACTTGTCATATATACCGGCTTTGAATTGTTCCCAAGTCAGGTTTTCTAACTGCTCTGCTGTCATCGTTTTCATCCTTGCTTCCCACCAGAAATCAGCTGACCCAGTCAACTGAAAGGACATACAAGTCAGACGTTCTTGGTCGGTGCAACGCAGGAAATTGAAAATGCGTTCAATAGCGCGAACCCAAGTTTCAGCTTCTGCCGGATCTCCTGTCCCGTTGAAGGTAGGTGGGTTCTGTCGCAAGAATAATTCTTCAATCCGTCGTTCTGGCTGAACAAGTGGTTGAACTATTTCGGGTTCTGGTTCTGGCCCTGTTTCTGGGCCTCTTCTTTCATTTCGGGGAATCCTGCCCCCTCCTCTTGGTCGTCCTCGTTTTGGCGGCATTCTATTAGGTCAAACACAAGTTCTCAGCGCATTAAAACACAATAAGGACATACTATCATTTCTATAGTTACTCCTTAACTCATCGAGTTCTGCTCCTACTAAAACTTAAGCGAACATATAAATAAAACATAGCGGGACGACTTGCCGCGAAAAACCAATAAGGTCACCATATATAACATAGGGAAAATTGCCCCAATGAGGACTTTAC
Source organism: Salvia miltiorrhiza (assembly GCF_028751815.1). Taxonomy (NCBI): domain Eukaryota; kingdom Viridiplantae; phylum Streptophyta; class Magnoliopsida; order Lamiales; family Lamiaceae; genus Salvia; species Salvia miltiorrhiza. The sequence continues at coordinate 11,147,415 of NC_080391.1, forward strand.
ATCATCATAAAAGTCTAGATTCAAAGACCTATCTAAGTACCACACATGATGAACTGGCTACCTAGTGAAGCCATCACAAAAAGTACTCAGTCACGGAACGCCCCAAGGTTTCGCGTCTCCGTACTAATACTAGTCAAAATAACTAAGCCAACATAGGGGTATACAAAAGCATCGAAATGATCATCGTTTTCGAAATACACAAATAATGTCCTACTAAATGCACAAGAGATTGTCTGTATGCATCACGTGCTTGACCCTTGGGTTGAAGCATACGTGTTTGACTGATTTAATCTGATGAGTATCTGTTTATCCTTGGGTCACACAAAATCTACCAACAGCTAGTAGATCGCAATGATTCAAATCACAAATGGCAATTAGGCAAAGTGTTTCAATAATTTGCCAAACAATTGAAAATGAATAACCATAGGGTAGAAATGAATTGACTGAAAGGTCGAAACGAAATGACCGAATAGTCTGAACCCGTTTGGCTTTTCAGATGAAGGTTTAAAATATATAGGTTTAAAGACCCATATATGACGACTACTGAGATTTTGGCCATGTGGACTGGCCAGGTCCGACACAACTACTTCTCAGTCATTCGGAAATACTTTTCCGAACTTGGCAACTTTTGTTCCTTGGCTGCAAAAGGTATATTTGGTCTAAAATCACCACTTTCTTCTTAATATCTTGAACATGTCCTTGAGAATATTCTAGAGCTTCTCAAACTTGGAGTCTGCCTCCTAGTTTAATGCAATCCTTAAACATCTTCTATAGGCGAAATAAGGTAGGCTCGACCTTACTTAACAATGTTCCTCTATATGATCTTAATGTAGAACTTCTAGTATTTAGTGTTCCTTCACATAGCGCTTGAAATGCAACCATATAATTTGAAGCACTCTTCCGTGTTATTGCAAAAGACCTTCTAAATCATCACACATTCAATAAGGAAATAGCTTTTGCTCATCTGAGCACCTTTATAGGATATGTCTCCATGTGTAATGCTAAGTCATGGAGTAACCTTAGTCAATGCTCTCATTGCGGCTACCAGACTAAATGCATAATCCAAGACGTTCTAACTGAGGCGATGTCCTCGATAGGTTAAGGTATATATACTTATCTTGAGTATATCCTTAGGGTCTCATTAGAATCTTAATTCATTTGTTTCAGCATTGATCCACTGTCGGCGCTTCTAGCTATTATTAAACTCTAAACCATCTTCGAGAACTTCTCTCGTCTTACACACTTGCGTAAACTTTTATGATCAATCATAATGGTTGGTAACTGCTAGTACCCATATCACATCTCGTCTTTCCAATTCGTAGTAGGTGATCGTAATCAATAGGGATTCTCAGTCATGTCCTTATCTATTGCGATAGGTACTGTAAGTAGAATGGTTCCGAATATCTGAAGCTATAAGCTGATAGCTTTAATCGTAATATTATAACATCATATACAAAGCATTTTGACCCCTCGTAAGTCTAACTCTGAAGTTCATACATGAATCATGAAGGTTATCCTCAAGCCATAGCTAGTGATAATCGAGGCTAGAAGCGAGTCTCAGCTTATTAGGGATTAGCTAACTGATTACATCAGTCGCACTCATCACTTATAAGCAATATTGTACTTAAACTATCATCGAAGGCAATAGTCGATTAGGTGCTCCGTCTCGAGTGAACAACCTGAATGAAGAACTATGTCTGCTTCAGTGATTCGTGCGTGGCACTCTGCTTACACTGCTTTCATTGGATTCTCTTCCTCTTTCTTAGCTTTTCACCATGGCTATAGTGAAATATAACTGAGTTTCTAGCTTTTATTGTTCTTCTCGTAACAGTGATCATGCATTCTTAACGCATCTAAGTTCATTGAGATATCTAATCAATCAATAATGCATAAACTTGAATGTAAGCATCAGTACATTCATATAAAACGTGAACTTCTCAATGTTTTAAAATCATTACCACCTTCTTTCTTGCTGAGCATGACGATGTGATGAAGTGCTGAGCTTTTGTCGACTGACTCTTTCATACTAGTGATCATACTAGAAAAATTTGTTAACTCTAGGGTTCAGAGCAAATAAACTGCTCTGATACCACTCTGTCACGACCGAACCTAATTAAGGATAATTAAACCGGGGAAACCGTGACTAATGGAGGGATATTAGAAGCGGGGTAGAAAGGGGATAAATAAACAAGGAAGGATCACATTTCATCATTTAACAAAAGGGATATTTATAATATAACAGAAGTTTAGTCGTATAGACTCAAATAACTAGTAAGTTCAGATATCTCTGACATAGCCAAATAAACATAAAACTTCTGAGTACGCAGCGGAATATGATTCTGATTACATGTATGAAGACATGTAACCCTAGAGTTCTTTAATACATAATAAGACAAAAGAATCCCGCTCGTCACTTCATCAACAACGGCAGCTGCTCAACCTGCACATTTAGAAATATATGCAGGGCTTGAGTACAAAAGTACTCAGTGGGCACGTATGCCTAAGTATAAAATACATGCTTCAAAACTGTAAATTGTCATGCCATCATAACAGTACAGCAAGGGAGTTTTTCGCTAAAAAGGCCCAAGCTTACTAAATTCATTTGTGATTCTTAAAGTTCGACTGCAGTCTAAGTTCTCTTGTAATCTATCATATCTGGAACTTTGTGCCGGAGAGGTGGCCACCTCTCACGGTCACTTGACCGGCCAACCCGCTAGATGACTCACGGTCACTGGTGTACACTAGCCCTGGCAGGATAGCTATCAACTGCTCAAGACCCGAATTCGATTACATGATAAAAGCCACATCAGATAGATATCATACTGAAATTTAAATATTTTATGGCAAGACAATATTTGAAATAACTTCAATTAATTTAGTCATGAAATAACTTGCTTGAAGGTAACATTTAAACTCATTTGATATATATATGAAAGTAATGCCCACCTGTTAGAAACTTTCTGTGGTACAGTAGCTCCTTGACTGATTATTAATCTCGTGCTTGACCTTTATTATGAGAATATAAATAAGATACTACTCGAATAAAATCCTCAATTAATGAGAATGCGTAATTAACTATGCATGACTCGTATTCCGATAATTATTATTCTGAGATAATAATCTGGGAGATTCTATTATAAATCCTAATTGTCGGAATAAAATAATTTAAATAAGGCTCGTCACATGAGGTCGGATAGATTATCATAATCAATCCGTTCTCTTCGGGTGTTCTAATCCGTTAATTAAATAAACCCCGTTCCTCGTAGTCAATAGAAAATAAATACTTCAACTTATTCGCTTTATAATCTCATAATTAATCGGGCTTAATAAATAAGAACAAGTAATGTTATAAAATAAAAATAAAATAAAATAAAATAAAAAGGCTCAACATAAGGCACATAAGAATCACAATCAAACATCATCAAAACATGCTCTGTTTTTACACTGACTCAACTTCAAAATTTAATCTGTTCTGACTCCGACATCTCCTGGACTCGAGACTCATACCGAAAGAAAGATCTTCGAGTCTAGTTTCATATAAAAAAAAAATAGAGTCGAAAACTCCAAGTGGTTTGAGAGATATGACGTTTTTACCACGATCTACCATGTTCGGCAGTTTTGAACAATCGAAAACTTGTATTTTTGACAAATAGTAAACGCTGTCAAACTGGGCTCAACTTTGGTGGATATCTAAATAACACAATAAGGTTAATACCATAAAAATTTGGAAAGCTAGATCACCCAGGAAGCTACTGAAATAAATGACTCTTTCTCTGTTCTCTGAAATTCTCGGTAGTAATGTGCAGTTTAGGTTTTGCATTTTAAAGAAGTATCATACGAAGTTGGAATGGCTTGAAATTTTACCAGGGTACTCAAGACTCATGTAGGGACTTTTTATAAAATTTTCAAAGCTGTTAGACATCGATAAACCGTCGATCACAGTAGGTCAGTAGGCCTACGAAATTCATATTTATAAGTCCTTAAAAAAATAATTTATATAAATCAAGAAATAAGAGTTTAATCCCAAAAATATTCATTAAAAGTCCATCATAATTTAAATAAAGAACGGACCTCATTTAAAATAAATAGTCCCAAACTTGTTACGCACATATACTAAATCTTTCACGAAACATCCTTTAAAATAAACTTTGATACATAGAAAATAATTCAACAACTTGAGCTCTTAAGGGGTTGTTTTACAACAGACACCAAATCTGCCTCGGATCTCCAAATGAGGCTCCAAAAGACATTCTGGAAACTAGACATTTCAAGGATCATTCTCCAATTTGAATCGAATGAAAAACAATTCAAACGAGCAAGATATGCCCTCTCAAAGATGGGTATTTAACAAGCGAAAATCTGTAAATTTCATATTTCCAGATTACAACCAAGTCAGTGGCTTTCTTTAAAAAATCATATCTCCCTTTACAAAACTCCACTGGGAACCCCAAAGGTCAATCTGGAAACTAGGGAGAGATCATAACACTCTCCAGTTGGATTTACTCTAAGAACCTTCATGGTTTAGAAGATATGACTATCTAAAGTTCAGTGCACAAAAAGAGTTCAAGTTTGGCAGATTCAGAACATAAATCGGAAAAACCACTTTAGGCTTCACCAAAAATTCTAAAACTGAACAAGTAAGTTCCCAACATGTCAGTGAATATTCAGTAGAAAGATAGGCTTGAGAATCAAAGATTTAAGTCGGCCTTTGCCACCTCAAAGTCGTAAGTTTGTAAAATCTACTGGATGGTACATGGAATAAGAACTAGATTTCAAGAATTTATACCGGTTGTTTCCCTTACTCAAAAATGGTGAGGCCAATGTCAAAAGAAAGATACGGGAGTCTAGAGTGACATATTCAAGTTTCAAAGGTTTTCACCGATTGAAACTTTACTTATGATCTCCCAAAGATTGTTTACCAAAAATGTATTCCAGATGGGCAGTGATGTTTACAAATTCATAAATAAATCATGCGAGCTCTAAATATTCTGAAATTTTACCAAAATATAGAAAACAAATGAAAGATGATACACAATTAATTTGAGAATTTTTGGGAACCGTTTGGATGATATACAACTGAATTCGAAATAAAGAAGCTTAGTATATACCTCTTCAAGTTACAATTTGGAGTTGGAGGAAACTCTCTCTCCCTTTCTCAACTTCTTCTGCACGTTTTGGTGAGGGAAGAAAAGACTTGATGGCTGGAACAATATGTGTTGTTGCATAATTGAGTAGTGGAGAAAATGGTGGTGAAAGTGGTGGGGAAAATGGTAGTGAAAGTCAAAAAGTAGATTTAGTGGTAAAATGAAGTGGGGAACAAAATTAATGGAAAGAAAAAGAGAAGAAAAAGAAAGGAAAAAAAAATGTAGAGGAGAATTATTGATGTATTTTCTCTGTCTCGGTGATTCTGTAACTGTAAGATGGATCGCGTGCTCGTATCTGCTTGATACTGTTTATTTAAATAAATCTCGTATTTCGACATGTGATTTCTCGCTTAAATCAATAAATTATAAAATGAATCTAAATTAAATCCGTAGATTTAATTCGTTTGTTGTTCTAATATTTAAATTAAATCCGCAGATTTAATTAACTCACGAGTCAGAAATAAATCACGACTTGAATAAAGATAAAATCTAATTTCATCTTGCTTAAATAAATAACGTGACTTTGCTAAGTCAGTTATAACTCTGAAATAATATCATTGACTGCTTTAACAATATAAATTCAGGATCATAAGCTGAATTCATATTAGGATAAAAACCGTTTTCATTCACTGATGAACAAAAATAAACACTCATTACTAGATTTAAAATATATAAAAGAGCGGGTCACTACACTCATCCTTTATATATTCTCTTATGAAATGGAAGTTTAATCTTATTGTTCTTTTGATTACGTTATCTAAATGATTAGGTCTACTCAAAGTTTGACATGGGATCTAAATTTTTTATAAGTTTAAATAAAAAAATTATAATTTAATTATGATGTATTTTCATTATTACTATTTTTGCAATTATTTTCTTACTATGTTATATTTTAAATGTGTCATTTCATATCTTGCAACAATTTAATTTATTTTCTCATATTTTATGTTATGGATGTATTATAATGAAAGTCATAGTTATATACCAAACATACAATTTTAATTAACTTGGTGGATATAAAAATTTATATTTTGTAGTAATTCAAATTTTTCCATGATAAAGTTTAATATAATATTAATGTGAGAATCTTCTTTATAATAGGAAAATGGTTTACTATGTGGCATATCTAGAATATCACCAATTCAAAAATTATCTATTATCTTTATTCTCATTTTTTTTTCACAAGTTATCCCACATTGATTTTTAATCAAACTCCATCTTGATCACATACTATATAAATACTTGTGTAGTATTTCATTATGTATATATTTTCCCCATCAATTTAATTTGGTCAATTAACTTTTAGTTGACCAAATAGGTAGTTATATTTTTTTATTAAAAATAATTTAATTTATCTAGCATTATTTTGACCAATAATAAAATTTAGTCAATAATGTGAGTCCACATATTAAAATAATGAATTAATAAATTTGATTTTTCTTACATTATTTATATTTTTATTAATTCTATAATTCAATATTTAGCGTTATGATATTTTAAAAAGTGTAAAATCTATATAAAAAGATATTTATAAAAATAAAATTATGCAATTTGAATTTCATATTGATTTTTATGACACTTTTTTTTATTACATTTTAGAAAATGTAGAATCTTTGTAGAAAAGTATATATTAAGATACTCCACATGTCTTATGACATTGGTACCTATTTATTCGCAAGTTCATATTGACTACAACCTATATAATATTTGTATGTGGTATCTCATCTTTTATATATTTGCAATGCCAATTTAATTTCGTCAATTAACTTTCAGTTTGCCAAATAAATAGTTATATTCATATTAAAAATTAATTCAATTTATCTAATATTACTTTGGCTATAATTATATTTAATGAATAATGTGAGTTTATATATTAAAATAATGACGTAATAATGTGTGATGCCCCGCTCTTTTAAATACATATTAGATTAAATATGTGCATTAGTTATAAAATTCTTTTAATTATTTATGGTGATTATTTTGTTCAGATAATATTATTTCAGCAAAAGTCTGTATAAGAGATACAGAGCTGCGATTTAATATTCAGTCATGAATGAAACCAATAATTAAATTTATTGGTTTAACTATACGTTTGAGACTTTGTTTTACCAGTTTATTGATTTAATCAATATTATTAGAAAATTTAGATTTATAACCGATTTTATAAATCGTGTTATTTAAATCAAATTGCTAGAATTATAATTTGAGATCATATGCATAATAATTTTATTATTTCGCATTATATGAGTTAAGGTATTAAGTCGCGAATTAATTCCGACTTTCACG